>NC_068355.1:184150425-184450425 GCF_020536995.1 Dreissena polymorpha | reverse complement strand
TGCATGTTTAGCCCAAAAAATGTTATTATACAAGCATATAAGTATTGGACTATATGATACTGTAAGATGAAATGTTTAAATCACGTCTTGATTTGTTCGTCTACTTTAAGTAAACATTTTTCATTAGTAGATATTGGTTGTATAAACTCTATTGAAACTGCCCCCAATGCATTTTAATTGCTTTTGTAAATATATTCAATATGTAACATTATTGTTAATGGTATGTTTATAGTTAAAGTGTAAGTGTTTCTCTAAACTGTAACCGGGTGTCTGTTTAATTTATTGAGATGTGTTTATATTGTCCGGCTTATTAAATTAAATATTGTGCAAATTGTCGCATTGTGGTTGTTGTGATAAAAACAAAGCACTTTCCACTACTCATGTTTGTTTTGGTTCACTATTTTTATAACCAGTGTTTTGTCCGTAGAAGTTACAGTATACTAAATATTTTAGTTTTGCAATTTCTTTTCTCTTAAACAGCCAACACCATTTATTGGATGACGTAGTTGTATGCATAGGAATTTAAGCTTAATAAATGTCTATAACAAAACTTAAAAGTACATTTAGACTATATCGATAAACAAGACATATCATTTAAAAGAATTCAGCGTATATCCAGACTTTGAAATACAGGTAGAAAATTGACGAGTGTGTGTTATTTAACTAAAAACAAAGGTTTATGTATTTTTAGCTCATCTATTTTTTGAAAAAAAAATTATGAGCTATTGTCATCACCTTGGCGTCGGCGTTGGCGTTGGCGTCGGCGTCCGGTTAAGTTTTGCGTTTAGGTCCACTTTTCTCAGAAAGTATCAATGCTATTGCATTCAAACTTGGTACACTTACTTACTATCATGAGGGGACTGGGCAGGCAAAGTTAGATAACTCTGGCGTGCATTTTGACAGAATTATGTGCCCTTTTTATACTTAAAAAATTGAAAATTTTGGTTAAGTTTTGCGTTTAGTTCCACTTTTCTCAGTAAGTATCAATGCTATTGCATTCAAACTTAGTACACTTACTTACTATCATGAGGGGACTGGGCAGGCAAAGTTAGATAACTGTTTAGGTCCATTTTATTCCTTAAGCATCAAAGCTATTGCTTTCATACTTGCAACACTTACTAACTATCATAAGGGGACTGTGCAGGCAAAGTATTGTAACTCTGACTGGCATTTTGACAGAATTATGTGCCCTTAGAAAATTGAAAATTTGATTAAGTTTTGTGTTTAGGTCCACTTTATTCCTACAGTATCAAAGCTATTGCTTTCATACTTGCAAGATTTATGAACTATCATAAGGGGACGGTGCAGGCAAAGTTATGTAACTCTGACTGGCATTTGGACGGAATTATGGGCCCTTTATACTTAGAAAATTGAAAATTTGGTTAAGATTTATGTTTTGGTCCACTTTACCCCTAAAGTATCATAGATATTGCTTTCATACTTGGAACACTCACAAACTATCATAAGGGTACAGTAAAAGGACAAGTTGCATAACTCTGGTTGTCATTGTTACGGAATTATGGCCCTTTTTTGACTTAGTAACTTTTAATATATGGTTAAATTTTGTGTTTCGATCCACTCGAAGTATCAAGGCTATTGCTTTCAAACTTCAAATACTTACATGCTATCATGAGGTTACTGTACCTGGCAACTTGAATTTTACTTTGACCTTTGAATGACCTTGACTCTCAAGGTCAAATTATTAAATTTTGCTAAAATTGCCATAACTTCTTTATTTATGATTAGATTTGATTGATACTTTGATGAAACTACTCTTACCTGACATACCACAATAGACTTCACCCAAACCATCCCCCGTGACCCCCCCCCTCCCCCCCCTCCCCCCTCCCCCCCCCTAATTTTTTTTTTTTTTTTTTTAAGATCATCTCACAAATGACCACCACACCCTCACACTATACCCCCATCCCACCCCCCCCCCCCCCAATTTTTTTTTTGATTTTTTTTTTTTTTTTTTTTTTTTTAAGATCATATCACAAATTATCACCACACCCTCACACTATACCCCCCCACACCCATTTTTTTTAAAACGGTTATGTTTGAAATACCGTCCAACCATCGCACCCAAACCCCCCCCCCCCCCCCCCCGATTTTTTTTTTTTTTTTGCTTTTTTGGAAGATAATGTAATAAATGTCCACACTATACACCCCTCTTCACTCCACACCTCCCTCCTTTGTGATTGAAAATGAGAGTCCCTTCACCATTAAAAAGAAAATAGATGAGCGGTCTGCACCCGCAAGGCGGTGCTCTTGTTGTGTTTTCTATTCACTTTAAAGTCGCATATCCACCGCATGAAATGTTTGAAGTGCAGGTATATGACATCAGAAAACAGTGTTCGTAGAAAGAGATTTTACTACAGGAGATCACATCATATGTGTCCTCACATGGTTAATTATAAATATATTCCTTTGTAATCAAAACATGTTTATGTTTGATTACGACACCGTTTTATTTCCATACATTCAAATAGCACTGTTACATCAGCGTCATATGTATATTGGTTGTATGGCATAAGCAGCCAGCGTAGCTCATGTCAAGCATGTGCACTTGTGCAGTCGTGTCAGGGGCTACGCTTTCCGCTATAAAAAAAACACACAAGGTTTCGTGGTATCTCTGGAGTAGCCTATTCAGTATGCATGTCCTGACAAGACTGTGCTTATGCACAGGCTGAACTGGAGCAACACATGCAGCATAGTGCATAAGACCCATTTTTGCAAAACGCAGGTCTTTTAAAAATCAAATTGCGTCTCGTAAATTGTACATCAAACAACGATACTTCTAGGTAGAAAATTGAGGTCATACGGTGTTATTTTTAGCAAACTGGCAAATGTCGGTAGGCCTCATTGACAACATCGTTAATGAATATAAATCAATAAATATTGATAAAATTATAATGCCTTACAACCTTGAAACCATAGTAACGAGTAATAGGTGTGACTGATTATGTTCTCGTTCCCGCCACGTCAATCTTATTCTGTCTTTTTGTTCTTAAATTATGTTCGTGTCGTTTAAACGTAGCTCTACAGTCCTGTGTTTAAAAGTCAGCAATTGAGCGAATTGACTTACACTTAAAACACTCACTGCTCTGTGAATAAGTTCCTGTAACGAATTGAGTTTTACATAAGCCGTGATTTCAGCAATACCATCATGATCTCTTTTTAAATGCATTGCATTGCATCACGCACGAAATCACTATCAATGCGCGGGGCAGCCTGTTAGGAAATCGTCATTTGAACGCTTTCGTGTTAAGGCGAAACTTTAAATATTTCTTGACCATATATCTATTGAAAAAAGATATTTGTCGTATCCAATAACATGGCGAGTACATAATACAGTCTTAATGTGTTTACAATGAACGATAACGTTTGGTATTGATTAAATTACAATTATTCCATCAACTTCACCATTTTATTTAGGACTCTTTGATATGGATTTTATGCAGTTAAAAACTGCGCAGGGAAAACAATCATCCGCGATATTTGATCTAATTGATATAGCTGATTCTATTTCACATACATTCACAAATTGTATGACCGCATATCGGTGTTTAAAGATGTGTGTGTTTAACAGTGAGCAAATAAAGATACATGCTGTTCTTGTTGATGTATCTGTTATTTAACCCCAAATGCATGAATGAAGTTGACTAAAAATACAGCCTTGATCCGTCTCCTATCGACATTTTTGTCCGTTTTGAGATTTTTGGTCGCCAATATGACCGTTCTAGTGGATCTCGTGCAGACTGTATCTCGCTTCGCCGGCGTACGTCTTTAAAATCGATTGCTGCGGAAACGAGGCCAATTGCTACTGGAAACCGGTAAATTTGGAACACACTTTTTTCGTTATTGAAGTGCCACATAAAATTTTTCAAGATTTTATATCTCTCCTTACTTCCAAAGTATGACGTCCTTTCTAGCGTCTCAAGTATTAACCGTAAGTTTAAGAGTAAACGTACTGACTACCGATACATTGAGCCAAAAGAAAGAGGTTTCTTTTCTGTGCGAAACAATAACTAAGTGTTGACAAAGACCCTTCAAGCGCTTAATTTCGTATGGATCGAACTCACGACCTCAATATCGTATGGATGACACCATTACACCTCTGCGACATCTCAGAATCCTGATAAATGAAAATTAAATAAATAATTATTAGTTACGCATATATTAGCTTAGGCTTGAAAATATGTTGTGGATAAAATACGTTCTGTATTAATTGGACAATAGAATTATGTTTTATACAATTAGAGCTTTTTCTACTCTTATCTCACATCGGGGAAAGGGAGTGTTTATAATTGGGAATTCTCAAGCCTAGGCCATGCAGAATAAAGTATAAATATACTTATTAAAGATTGACTGCGTCAAAAGAGCGCGTGTATTGAGACGCATTCAAGTTCAAGAATAACCAGAACTAGTCGTCTTTTTGAGAAATTTTATCTCACCGCAAAACATGTAAATTGGAAGGGGTTGAACTCAAAACATATTGACCCCTAGGCAGACACCATATCAACTAAACCACTTGATGTCGCAAAAGTTTTTAACACATTTTCAAAACGTCGTGGCATATAATTATTAATAATTATAAAACAATGACACCTTAGCTCGCTCTTCAAAAGAGGAAACATGTCAAGAGCAATATCCATTATTTGTTAGTTAATAATATAAGCGTTAAGATACTTTAAAGATATAAAATAATTTTATAAATAGTTTTATTTATATATTGATTCAGTGCGGTAGTTTAAGGTTATGATCAAGACGAAAGTGATAAAAACCCGGATGAAATACAACATATACAGATTAAACGATAGCACATTATAATAGACGACAGATGATGATTATTTTTTAAACTGTGAAGAAATCCCCACGTTATTGGAACACTTCTGTGTAGAGACGTATTGTTAGGAACGTAATAAGAACGATCTCCGATCAACTACACCACTGAAATTTTAAGTTGTTCGCTAAAATTGTACATGTATATACAATATAGGCAAAATAACATTGTGTTCGTCACATGTTTGTAGTGTGAGCTGTTTGTTCCGTTGTTTGGCATTTCGTACAGACGAAAGGGCGCTGACGCATATGCATGGGAAATTTTATGAATTTCACTGATCGAACCAACATTGACGAAATGTTATACAAGCAATGTGGCAGTCACGGTTATTTTTCTGTTGATTGGAGTGAATGCATGACAAAGCAAACGACACACTACTTGCGGCTTTGAAAACCACCGACTTTGCCAATCGCAAAACCAGTTTGTATATATGGAATCAAAAATACAAGTAAAGAAACAGTTTAATTAATAGGAAAGTTAAGATGTTTTAATGTGAAAGTTGGAACGCATTCGTTATTTCACAATTTATCCTCAACGAACTAAACTAGCCGTGAAATGTCATGTATTGCACCAGCTATGTTTCATAACGTAGTTTACATGCTTTACACTTACATGTGTATCTTGTTAATATTGATATGTTTCTATCCTGATTTACTTGAAGACCCCAATATCAACGAATAAAAAACACCATGACATCTGTACTTTAGGTTTCATCTGCAGAAATTCTCTTTATGGACCACAACCAATCTTTTCTTCATGAGCAAGTCAGATGACCGAATGAAGACATCAATATGAGCTCTACACCGACTAGCTCTACTCGGTACCGACACAAACGGATTATTATAATCTCGGGAACATGATGATGATATACAAGATGATGTACATGTATGATGATAATAAGGACAAAAACGACGATGATGGCTATGATGATGACATCAATTATGTTTATGCTGATGCTGGTGGTGATCGCGTGCGGATGATGATGTTGGTGATACGTGGGGATGCTGATGTTGGCGATACGTAGGAGGATGGTATTTGTGCTATCTAAGCACTTTTTTCAGATATGGCATGGCACAACAATAAGACTATTTCAGACTTCGCCAACAACACATGGTCGAAGTGTCATAGAAAATCGAACAATTATGCATGGTCATTAGACATTCTGTATTGTGAAGATATTTGTATCGATGTGTTTAAAACGTAACGTGTCATTTCACATTATTTAATGTATATTATTAGTAATATTGACACGTTTTTGCAGACTTCTTGTTGTTCTTCATGACTTTAGTATTGTTGCATTGCTAAGGCGATAACATTTAGTTTTGATTAATAAATGACCAAACAAGCAGCGATGAAAAATTGCATGTTTTCATCTTGAAGATTGCAAATGTACGAAAGTATATGTAATATAGCAAGGGTTGTAATCACAGTGCATTTTTACCAAAAGTATGATTGGGTTGCCTTTCTTGTTGATATTAGCACAGGTCATTGTGAAACGTGAAAGAAGCAGTGTAACAAAATCTCTCATTTCGAATTCGCATGAGATCCTGGTAAGTACGATGTTCACTGAAAAGCAAATACATGCAAAATATTGAAGTTTTACATGGATGTAAAGTGTATTATTTGATGTTTATGTTTTCAGTAGAGCTCGCAATAACAATTTTATGATCGGTGCTGATATACAAATCATATAACACTACTCCGTCATATTAAATTACTTCAATTTTTTTTTTAATTTAAATTTTTATTTTTAAATTCTTATTTAACAACATTTTTCCGGTCCGTTGAAATGTAGACGCCAAAAAGAGGAATTAACGAATGCAAATACCAGTCTAAAATGTTTACAAATTTCTTGAAACATTTATGCTGATGCAAGTATGTACATGTATTTTGAAGAGCGAAAACTATGTTTAAGCGGATGTTGCTAGAAAAATCATCAACATTCTAGGAATTGGAAGATGCATGAATCATATGAGCTAGAATAATATAATACATTCAATGATTATTTATATTAAATAGGATTAACTAGATCAATATTAAGAGCGATTTCGTCAATTAGTTTAATTTACATAATATTTCACACTGCTGTTAATCTGCTTTCTTAAGAACAAACTGTGTCCATTATTGACGGAAGAACATTTTGGTATTCCGAACCATATAGTTCGATGTGATTTAACGCAATGACGACATACATATTAATTACGTTCAAATGAAACGAAGGCATCAGTTAAATGATGTATTTCAAGCGGCATTAAACAATGAGCAAATTGTTAGTAAATAAATTATATTATCGCGTAAACTGCTATTTAACATACCACAAAACTGTATAATATGTCCAATCATACAATCTAGATCATTAAATGAAAATATTACTACAATCCATACCGAGTACTGTGAACAGTTTTTTTAATAAGCAAAATATAATAGTTAGTTAAATACCACAAAGGAATTCTTGAATTCTATGATTACACTATCGTCACTGCAAATGAATAAACTGCTCTGAATGGACAAAGCTTGGGACCGTTTTAAATAGTGTCGTTTGTAAAACCGATGTCTGAGAAGTAGTATCTATATGTAAGAAAGAAATATTATAATCATCTATATCAAAATCATAAAATAACAATTATATTTCAAGTGTATTAAGATTATATATTTATTTGAAAAAATATAATGGTAATCAAAGTTGTTTGTAAAAATATTCACGGAAATAAACGAAACCAAACAAATACCATGTGTGTACAATATGCTGGCTCCTCAACTAAAACAACAACAAGATACAACACATTGCAACCAACACATGCGTCAGAAGCGGGGATTGACTAAGGGTCGCTCATGTGAGATGCTGTTGTGCACACCACTGCGCTAACCGAACAGCCGTTTTAGTAGAGCACCAAGAGCGCTCCATGTCGCGGGATATACTTTGTACTAAAACCCAAGGTTCTCTTACTGGTGACGTCTTGGTAACTACAATGCATTAGAGTGCAACACTACACCGACGGGAAGCATACCCTCGAGAGTTTCCGTGGAGCCGCACAGAAATGGTTCGTTGATCGCTTGAGACTAAACGTAAACCGTAACGCACTCCGTCGATTGGGTAAACTGACGTGCCTTTAGCTGACTTATGCGGTTGCAGCCTTTTTGTAGACGTCTGTCTAAGTTTTCTGACTATAAAGCATAACCACTACTCCGTTCAACGTTCATTGCGTTGATCTTAGACATCGGTGTTTCTTCATATTGCGCAGTAAGACCGATTAATCAAATAAAATCAGTTAAGTGAAAGTTCCACTTATATCCCCCCAAATATCGTGTTAGCAGGTTTTCCTAGCTTTATTTCGTAAACTGGTTTTATTATACGCGAGTCTATACGCATGACTGATTCCTTATTGTGGTGTGGTGATTTGAGTGCCTCTAGAGCTATACCAGCGGGAGTCTAAACTTCTAAGTGGGCTTCCCAAACCACCTTTGCTCGAGGCCAATAGGTCAATCAAATCGGAAAACCAAGGACGGGAGACGCGCTAAAGCATTGGCTGGTTTGTCTCATACGACAAGAACAATACGAAAAATAAACCACAGCTCACGACGGATGCACGGGGCCAAAGTCCACATAACGATGGTGCAACGCTTTCTACTCCAATTATGGCAACAATAGATTGTTGTATGATGGTGTCCTGCGTATGCCAGATCTTTGAGTAATCGACAATAAGGATAGTATACGCAAGGTATTTCCTGATTAAATAAAATATGTAAAAAAAAAAACAGAAATCGTAAAAATATGTTTTCCATATTTCTCTCTATATTTGTGAACGCTTAGTAAATATGATCGAAAGTCGCCCTCTTGTTCGAAAACTTAAACTGAAATAGCACACACAATTTTAGAGTAGGCATAACAAAGGGTCAGGTGGGATCGTGGTATAAATTGTTTTCTCCTAATTTATTTTAACAAGCCATATATCGACGTAAAGCGCACAGAACGTGGTTATGGAGCATTAATGTTAAGAATGTAGTTTTTTACTCTGAGTGTATGCTTCTATAGTGATATTATGTATAGAAAAAAGTAACACGTCGAGCTAAATTTTCCACAATGATTTGAAGAACATTTCACAAGTTATAGTTCCACTCTTAATACCTACGTTTGAAAGTACGATAGTGATAGAAGTCCTAGACATTAGAATATTATTTATATGCCTATGGTAGCAGTAAAAAAATAGGGTTGTAAAAGGAGAAGACGTGACAATTATTGTGTACATTTCAGTACTTATACGGCAAATTATATTGTTTTTTGAAAATGTTTTCTAAGCATTTCACTATTATTTGCAAGGGCGTTGCAATTACGCTGATATTGAGCAACTTATATAAAAAGAAAATTACCTCAATGATATTTGAACGAAATGTGGGGGGCACGAATTGATAAAAACTGCTACTTTCACGACAACATAAAAATATTGATACTTAAGTCTTAAGAGCGCATTGTGTCACACCGGTCTTACTGACCTGTGTGAATGCGCGCTAAGCATTGTGGGAAACGGACTTTTTTCCATCATGGCGTTGGTAAACATAATAAACACGGAAGTGAAAAATGGTAATTAATTATTATCAAAAACAGGCCCCATCAAACCGGGCCAGCTGAAATATATACATGGATGCAGTTTGTGCTTCAAAAGGAGCCACTTTTCATGTCAGTCTATTGTTTGTAAGAATCACCTAACACGTAACTTAGACTAACTAAACACGTTGCAAGACTGTATCTTCGAAATAGTAAATAAATCAAAATCATTAATAAATATTTATAATTTAATACCTGCTGAAATTTTAGGACGTAAACGATTTAAAATAAACGCTGTGAACATTACAGGGAATCTAACATGTAGGCCTCATGTGTGAAAGGATTAATCAGGGATAAAATAAATGGAGTTCAAAGGATCTAACATTTTGAGGAGGAAGTCATGGTATCTTGGACATTTGGCACTTTCATATATTTATTTAGTAGATACTGAAAATGCTGATTGTGCTAATTGCAACATCAAAGACGAGCAGGTGAGATTTTTACAGCTTTATTTTTCTTGACATAAAGTCGTATGTTTTCCATATAATTTATATGGCGCTCTAGTCTTATTTATAAGACGCGCAAAGAATTTAGAGATACTTTTTATATGGGCTAAATTCTTTGCTCCAAATATTACCCATATAAAAAGTAGCTTAATATTTAAGAGCGTCAAAAATTTGGACTAATGGTGCTCAATTTTAGCTCGGCTGTTTTCGGGGAAAACCCTAGGTATTGTCATAGCTCGTCGTCAGATGTCCGCGTCGTGCTAAAACCTTTACATCGGCTCTAAAATCAAAGTGCTTCCACCTATAACATTGAAACCTCACATGTATATGCACCGTGATGATTTCTACACACCACACCCATTTTGGGGTCACTCGGTCAAAGGTCAAGGTCACTAACCTCTAAAAAATTCTTTTAAATTTCATTTATTCAAAACTGCACCGCAGCCTAGCTTGGCACCCATAATGTGGTGCTCTTGTTTATATATAATTTTAAAAATGTATTAATAACCAGAATAGTTTATGCATGTATAAATAAAAAGATATAGCCATGAACAGTGTGTTTTGATTTTTAATAAATATGCTTTGATTGCGTATATGCAAAATAATTTAGTCCATATATTGTTAACTGATTTTTAAAATGTTGAATGTCACACATTACGTACCAGTCCGTTTATATACCGAAACTTTATGTACCACTATCTGACACTTTATGTACCATATTTATAATATAAAGAGATAACTAATTTAATATGAATGTGTGTTATTGATGAAATGTATTTTGTGTGATAGTATTTATGAATTTAGACTTATATATTGGCGATAGATTTTATATTTTGTCAGATTGTCTAAGTGTCTTAGTTTAATTTATTAGCCCAAGTACATGTAGTACTTAATAAATGATTTATTAGTCTTACCTGAAATTGAAGTAAATTATAAAAATTCATTTGTCTCTTATCTTATCCTGACTAAGGATTATAAAGTCTAAAATGTTTGTATTATATTGTATAATTGAAATATGATACTTTGAAGAGAAGAGAGAATGACCTCAATGTTCAAACTGTAAAAAAAATCAAAATTATTTCCTTCTTTAGACTTTAATCATGTTTAGAGAATGACCATAATTCATCAGGACTGCTATGAATGAATGGACAATAACACCTATATTTTATGTAGGTGGTACATAAAGTTTCAAAGTACCGGTAGTACATTAAAGGTCTGGTACATGTACATAAGGTGTTACACCCTAAAATGTTCATGGTATCAGTGTTTCAATAATGTAGTGTTTCTTATTATGTATTGCTTAGGTTGTTTTGTTTCAAATTTCAAATTTGCATTTATTTTAAAGCATTTTCAGTCACTTTGTGAATTCTATGTTTTTTGTAATAAGGTGAATTATGTTGTACATGGTGTCAAATATTAATTCATGGTCGCTATGGTGTAGAGAATGATGTCCGCTGGGCGTGGGTACGATCAATACTCTGGGAGTTCTCCTTATCATCTCCATGGACAACAAGTTCTGGTGTACCAAGTAGTAGTAGTAGTAGTAGTAGTAGTAGTAGTAGTGGTGGTGGTGGTGGTAGTAGTAGTAGTAGTAGTAGTAGTAGTAGTAGTAGAAGTAGTAGTAGTAGTAGAAGTAGTAGTAGTAGTAGTAGTAGTAGTAGACTAGTAGTAGTAGAAGTAAGATCAGTAGTAGTAGTCGAAGTTGTTGTTCTTGTTGTAGTAGTAGATAATTAATTAATTAGTAGTAGTAGTAGTAAGAGTTGTAATGGTTGTGTTTGTATTTGTATTGAATTCTGATAATACAACACAATGATGCTGCTGCTAACAATGATGATGATGAATATGATAACGCTGCTGCTGATTGTGATGATGATTATATGATGGGACTTTGGTATTATAAAATTTGTGAGGTTCAAACACAAAACCTGTTGGATAATAAAACTTCTCATTTTATGACAAAAGAGCTAGATTGTAGAGTAAAAAATAAGTATAAAATTCGCTAATAGGAAAGCTACCATTAAAGGACCATGATTTGTGGGCTTCATCAAAAGCAATACATGAAACAGTTATATCTCTTTCAAATGCACTCAATATTGCTGTTCCAATTGATATGCTCAGAAATGCTTCTGGATGGGCATACACCAATGAGTACTTTCCTTCAGTTATTTCCTCTAAAGACACATTAACAACACTGAGGAATACTAGAGGAATACATGAGATATTCTCAAAATCTTGCACACGTTGTTTTTAATATGATTAAATAGGATCAATTGATGAATTAATTCAGTTTGAGTCAACTTGGGCTGGGTTGTAGAACTATAGTTATTTGTTGTTTTTAATCCAATTAAATAGGGTACTATGTAACTGTCAAAGAAAATATGCATTCATATGCATATAAGCCAAGTTTTGGATGTCACTGATATTTTCAATTTTACTAGTACCTAATTAAGACTAATTAAAACAGAATTGGACTTTCCTTGCAAAGTATTTATTATTAATAATAAAATAAGCTAATGTAATCAAAACATATTGATATTTTAATAATTTAACTCAATGATATTAATAATATTTAAATTTGCCCCAAAAAACTAGGGCAGGTAGATAGGAAGGATTTTTTTTTAAAAACCAACAGTGTTGTCAGTGTAAAATATTTGTAAACCTTCTTCAATTTCAGTTTCACATTTTATGACCTTCAACACATTCTATGCTACTTTATTTTACTATGGTAAGTCATTAAAGTGTTATTTATTTTTCAACTATATAATGTGCTAATCTCATATAATAAATTACTACCCCATTTAAAGATGACACCTAATCTAAATTCATTAATACACTAGTTATAATTGTTTTATTGTAACATACTATTCCACTAAAAAATGACCACCATAGAACACCAATGCGGTGCTTTTACTAAAATTTTCATTGATCTCAATTATTTAAAGAAAAAAATCTATCAAGCACTTATAAAAAAATATATAATTAGGGTGTCAAAATTTAACAAACTGAACAAGTCAATTTGAACTTCTCTTGCAATACAAATGGAGCCACTTGAAATACCAAATTGTTCCCATACTAGTCGGCAATATAGTTATGACATTGTGTCTATTCATAACATGCATCAGATACACCTTCTGAAACTTTTTAAGCGGTTTTGAAAACGCTATTTCATTGCAAACTTTCGTCAATAAAGGATACATGTTGTTATACAACCGAAAGTGAAAGTACAGTTTAAAAAAATGAATAAAGAGCGAAATTGTTGAAAACTTGCGAAAATTTTAATTGATACTAACATAAGACCGTAGGACTGAACAAAACTATACTTAACTTTTAAATCATAACATGAAAGTTTACTTATAAAGCAAATTCTTCATTCATCCGCGGACTTCTTTGTGTCGTAGTCATAAATGCCTCCAAATGGAGGTGCGTGATGCGTCTAAGTATAGAGGTGACAATAACGTAGTGACGTCACCATTTATGTATAGAATGTTAAGAGCGTGACATCACAACCACAGGTGGAAGTAACGTACCCAGGATAGTATTTTTCATATATATATTTTTTAGGAGCCCAATATATTCAAATTAATGTATAAAATCATGTTTAATGAGAAAAAATTGACAAAGAGCCATGAAAAAAAAAATCCCCACCCTCTGATATTGGAATTATAACAAGGTCATTAACTAGACTTTATTATAGACCTGTCTTCGCGGGCCGCAAACATGTCAAAAATAGCTTTAATCCAAAGCATCCCTTGATCCTACTATGGGCAATTGGACAACCTTTCAAGAAAAGTTAACTTCAAAAATATCTGTCCAGCCGTTAACTCACAGTCGGTCGAAAACCGAGCAATATTTCGAGTCCGTTTGTCAACACGAATAAATCTTCTACAGATTTTCAAACAATATTTTTTAGTTTTTGCCCCTTAATCGATAGCTCCCGTCCTATTCCTTTGAAACAACGAAGCGTGTCAAATAATGCATGCATATGCAACCACTTACCCCTAAAAACTTATTCCAATACAATCAGAATGAAAAGTAATTTCCATTTATTCACATTTATTAAAACATCGTTGTTGTTGTTGATTGCATATTTATGTGCCTGGCTCTGTCAGTGTAATTCACTGCTAAGCCGGGTTCAAGAGCGATGGCTTCTTTCGTTTTCAAGTAAATCAAATTTAGAGTTAAAACAGTTGTTGCAAAGAAAATATAACATTTTGGAATTAGTTTTTAGGGGTAAGTGGTTGCATATGCATGCATTATTTGACACGCTTCGTTGTTTCAAAGGAATAGGACGCGAGCTATCGATTAAGAGGCAAAAACTCAAAAATATTGTTTGAAAGTCTGTAGAAGATTTATTCGGGTTGACAAACGGACTCGAAATATTGCTCGTTTTTTGACCGACTGTGAGTTAACGGCTGGACAGATATTTTTGAAGTTAACTTTTTTTGAAAGGTTGTCCAATTGCCCATAGGAGGATCAATGGATGCTTTTGATTAAAGCTACTTTTGACATTTTTGCGGCCAGCGAAGACAGGTCTATGATAAATTCTAGTTAATGACCTTGTTATGATTCCAATATCAGAGGGTCGGGATTTTTTTTTTCATGGCTCTTTGTCATTTTTTTCTCATTAAACATGATTTTATATATTTATTTGAATATATTGGGCTCCAAAAAAAAAAAAATACTATCCAGGGTACGTTACTTCCACCTGTGATCACAACGAGGGAAAATTGCGTCTAACTTACAAAAATGTCCTTTCTGTAACCAACACGATATAAACTGAGGTAGGCCCTTCTTTACATAAACTTATATTATTTGTTGTCCGTGTATTTATTTATAAATCATTACATTTTACTACAGTATGACAATGTGGTGATTCGCCCCATGGTTATTTCGATCCCGTTTGCAGAGCCTTATCTACAAAACTTCAGTTTACAGGTTGTATATTTTATTGACCCCCTGCTGAGATTTATTTACTCAACTTATGGTTTCTGTAATAACGTTTTAGTTCAATTACTCTTTCTCCAGAAACTTTATTAGACCTGTTAGCGGAAAACAATAAGTGTTAGCTCATGAGCCCGGGGCGATTATATTGGGTCCATACAATCACCAAAAAAGACCAAAAAACATTCAATTTCTCTATATATACATGAAAGTATTCTATTAGGGCCGTTTTTAATGGATTGCAAAGATGTATATATTTTGTCAATAATGACTTCATTAAATATTGATTTACGTTTAAATATAAAGCACAAGAGTTTTTTATGGCCACCGAAAAGCACTCCCTAGTCAGCACAAAATCACCTAAAAGCACTCAATTTCTTTCTCTATATATGAGGTAGTTTTCCAACATAATGAAATGTTGCCCAGCTCTAGCTGAAATAATTCGCGTTCAGAATAAATCTGAACGCTGAAACTCCGGTCTGCAAAAACCATAACGAAAATTAAATACAATACTATTATATCAATATGCTTAAAATTGCAAAAGAACATAACCAACTCATAAAGTTTTAGTTAATTAGTCCATTTTTACCTCAAATAGCGTCGAATTGAAGTTAAAAGGCATCATTTGTTTCAGTTAAACTTCTGCTTAAATCGCAATACAATCACTGACCTCTCGCCATGTTATGAAATATTTAAATATCAACCAATCAGAAGAAGGCATACGGTGTAATAGGCTGCGTTATCGATTAAAATCTACCTGCGGTATACAGCGGGCACAGCGATTGGAATTGAAAATGTGAGTAGTGTGTTGATTTAAATTGGTCAGGCGTGCAAAATTGAAAGAGTCATTACATAATTCTTACGGAACATTATTGAGAAATGAATTATCTACACAGGTATGTAAATATTATTGCAATCCGTTGATATTAACTGTCTGATATCGGGGCTTGAATGTTGCGCACCAAATTCCTTGCGCATCAATATAGACAAAGAAGGAAAACTCTCGCTATTAAAAAGATAGAGTGGACTATTGACGCCAAGAGTCTGCCAAAGAAAAAATCATCAAAAGACTCTTAAGGCGGCAATTTATATTGACTAGCCCAGCTCTTGCCACGTGGAGGCCACCTCTTGTAACATAAACATACGCAAAGAAGGTAGTAAAGTTACATAATTCAAGATTATGATTATAATAATAAATGTGAACAATGATAAAATAAACCACTAAAACCAGGTATGATTACTATTAAAATTTATAAAGAAATATACAAGACGGGGCATTTAACTAGTGTTTCATTTATTTCATGATAGAAATATCAACAGAATGCACAGATAAACTATCAGCTGAGTTTTACTTACACCACAACTGATTGAAGGTGTTAATGCTGTTATCTTATCAGCGGGTAAAATTGCCTCCGCAGGGTTTTTTGGGGGCCCGATTTAACAGCCGAAATTCGGCTATATTCCCAATCGCAAAAAGTATACTTTTTTCCCAAAATTTGCCAAACAATTCCCAACTGGAAAAAAAACCCGCTTATGACATCAACAATTTCGCTTTTAACTAAGCGTAGTCCGATCCGGTTTCGTACGGGTTTTATACTATACCTCAATTTGGAGAACGTCGGCATTATTCGTGTGCACGCTATTCTCCGTGTTGCTAAGGCGCTTATTATATTTGCGATGAAATTCAAGCGTTTTGTGATTCGGCTGAATGGAAAACAAAGATGTTGCACAATTCGAAATATTACGTGAAAAAGATTCCTAATAAAAAACCTGGCGGCTTAACAAAAACTGTTGATTTTTTTAAGCAAGCGTCATTTAATAAACAAACATCATCAAAAAGTTAAAGTCCTCCCATGAGACTCCTTCCATTGTTAATGATAGTAATTTAATAACAAGTGACTCGTTTGCATCGTCATCATTGATTTCCTAAAGCAAAGTGCTGACTGATGTTCAACATTTTGAAAGCATTCATTCTTCAGAAGAAGATGATGCGCCTCCTAATAAAATGGTGCCTGATGTGACTGAAGACTTTGTGTGAACTTATTATGTGGAAAACTGTTGATCATGATGTTTTTGTGGTGTTTGTGATTAAAGATGTTGAACTCATTCATGTGGTTTTAAATCCCATTTTATTTTCCCAATTTCTTGAAAATGCAGATAAAATTCCCAATTTCAAAGCCATGGGCTATCTTCCCAATACGCTGAAAAATAACACTGCTCTGATTGAAGGTGATAATCTGATTACCCGCTGCGCACATGCGTTAATATGATAAAAATCCTTTTGCTACATGTACATGTGTACTGGTACACATCCGAGCATAGAATGTATCATAACAAGTTGTTAAAAATGTACAGCAACTTTTTCTTTAAATAAATAATGCAGATATAACAATTTAACAATTGCAGTGTGTGTTTAGGAAGCTATTAGCCAGGGCTCTTAATTGAAACTTAAAATTTGCACAATTCAATTAACAAAATCAGTTTTGCAAAAACTGTATGATGCTTCTTACAAACCATTGCAAGTAAAAAATTGACTTAACACTAAACAACTCCGTTATACATCGCAACCTGTCATTTAATAAATATTTTGTAACCTTTCATTTTTAGCTCATCTATTTTTTGAAAAAAAATTATGAGCTATTGTCATCACCTTGGCGTCGGCGTTGGCGTTGGCGTTGGCGTCGGCGTCCGGTTAAGTTTTGCGTTTAGGTCCACTTTTCTCAGAAAGTATCAATGCTATTGCATTCAAACTTGGTACACTTACTTACTATCATGAGGGGACTAGGCAGGCAAAGTTAGATAACTCTGGCGTGCATTTTGACAGAATTATGTGCCCTTTTTATACTTAAAAAATTGCAAATTTTGGTTAAGTTTTGCGTTTAGTTCCACTTTTCTCAGTAAGTATCAATGCTATTGCATTCAAACTTGGTACACTTACTTACTATCATGAGGGGACTGGGCAGGCAAAGTTAGATAACTCTGGCATGCATTTTGACAGAATTATGTGCCCTTTTTATACTTAGAAAATTGACAATTTTGGTTAAGTTTTGTGTTTAGGTCCATTTTATTCCTTAAGCATCAAAGCTATTGCTTTCATACTTGCAACACTTACTAACTATCATAAGGGGACTGTGCAGGCAAAGTAATGTAACTCTGACTGGCATTTTGACAGAATTATGTGCCCTTTTTATACTTAGAAAATTGAAAATTTGATTAAGTTTTGTGTTTAGGTCCACTTTATTCCTACAGTATCAAAGCTATTGCTTTCATACTTGCAAGATTTATGAACTATCATAAGGGGACGGTGCAGGCAAAGTTATGTAACTCTGACTGGCATTTGGACGGAATTATGGGCCCTTTATACTTAGAAAATTGAAAATTTGGTTAAGATTTATGTTTTGGTCACTTTACCCCTAAAGTATCATAGATATTGCTTTCATACTTGGAACACTCACAAACTATCATAAGGGTACAGTAAAAGGACAAGTTGCATAACTCTGGTTGTCATTGTTACGGAATTATGGCCCTTTTTTGACTTAGTAACTTTTAATATATGGTTAAATTTTGTGTTTCGATCCACTCGAAGTATCAAGGCTATTGCTTTCAAACTTCAAATACTTACATGCTATCATGAGGTTACTGTACCTGGCAACTTGAATTTTACTTTGACCTTTGAATGACCTTGACTCTCAAGGTCAAATTATTAAATTTTGCTAAAATTGCCATAACTTCTTTATTTATGATTAGATTTGATTGATACTTTGATGAAACTACTCTTACCTGACATACCACAATAGACTTCACCCAAACCATCCCCGTGCCCTCCCCCCCCTCCCCCCCCTCCCCCCCCCCCCTAATTTTTTTTTTTTTTTTTTTTTTTTTTATAAGATCATCTCACAAATGACCACCACACCCTCACACTATACCCCCACCCCACCCCCCCCACCCCCCCCCCCCAAATTTTTTTTTGATTTTTTTTTTTTTTTTTTTTTTTTTAAGATCATCTCACAAATTATCACCACACCCTCACACTATACCCCCCCCCCCCCGATTTTTTTATTTTTTAATTTTTTTTTCGCTTTTTTGGAAGATAATGTAATAAATGTCCACAACCCCACACTATACACCCCTCTTCACTCCACTCCTCCCTCCTTTGTGATTGAAAATGAGAGTCCCTTCACCTTTAAAAAGAAAATAGATGAGCGGTCTGCACCCGCAAGGCGGTGCTCTTGTTAAAATTCAGCCATCTCTTTCAAAGAGAGATAAACATGAATGTGAACAAGTTAGCAGCCCCAAGTCAATCTGATCCTATTGGAAACATTTCATATTTAATAGACTAGTGAATGTCAATATGAGTACAAACTGTATTCCATACCTGTTTTCTTTTACACAAACTTCAACAATCACATGCATTTATTAGCAAAAAAACACAAAATATATTATTGCCTTATAGTTCACACAGTAAGGCCCACAACTGCCAAATTTAACTGAACATTTATAAATGCAGTCTATAAGGACCAGCATTAAAACAGTTAAGCTATTATTTCTTTAAAATGTATGCGTGGTTTAAACTAGCATGCCTACTTGGTCGATGCTATTTAAGGACGTATGGTGCAGTTTTAATGAAAATTTTGTTATATCTAGAATTTGGTAATTTTTGGTATTTATCTAGAACCGTCTATTGTGCATAGAAAAGTAAAATACAAATCATGGGTAACCGGTGTTGTTAATTTTTATTCGCACTTTAACAACACGCCTATTTTAGCATAATCATTTTAACAAATACGGTAAACACTGTATTATGTGAATTGGGAATAAGGCATCTAACTGGGAATGGACATCATTTTGGTGATTTTCTTAAAACTAAACTATTCATTTCATAATCTTGGCTTTAATATACCATAAAAAAGTAGTAAATTAAAGAGAACACTGTTAAAAAACAACCTCTATTTCTCTCAAAATATATCATACTGGTTCAATTTGATTGCACATTTTTTCTTAAAACAAAATCAATTGAATGACAAATGTTTTTTTATTAGTTTTTAACATCTACGAAAACATCAACAAAATACATATGAAAATTAACAAAATGCACACAAGTCATTTTTATTTTTACATGCCTTATCTAGATTTTGTCAAAATTTTAAAAGTAGGTTAATAGAGCATCCAACTGAAAACAAGATTTATACTGTACATTTAAAGGGGCATAGCGTCGATATTAATTGTAATTATTAGCATGGCTTGCCCAATATATTGCGATATACCAATGCACAAGTAGATTTAAATGTAAATGAAAACACACATTATGTGTAGCAAGATCAGTAAAATTAAAACTTTACAACCCACCCCACAACCCCCAAAAAGATGTATAGAATACATTTAAAGAGGCATATCAACGTTATTTAATTGTAATTCTTTACATGACTTGATCAATGTATTGCTGTATGCCAATGCAAATGTAGTTTTAAATTTAAATGGAAACACAAATAATTAGTAATATGAATCAAAATCATTAAAGTTAGGTTAATTACATTTTCAACTTAAAACAAGACACAATTGAATACACTTAAAGGGGAATATCAACGGTTTAAGTTGTTATTATTGACAAGACTTTACCAATTCACGGCATTCAATTGGTATGCATAAATATATTGATATGCAGTAACAGATTATTGAAATTGCTATGAACATATGTACAGGGGTGGCGAAATCTCAAAAAACTATACTTGTCCACGGACAACAATTTAGGAAATTTAACTTGTCCGTTGCTGAACTACACTTGTCCGTCCGTTAATGTTTATATAAATTATTAACGCATTTATTGATTAATGTAAAACAATGTGGAATATACCAAAATGAGTATGATTTGCTAGTTTTGTTTATAGTTGTATTTCAATAGTACATTCATTATAGCAGTATATTATAAACAATAAAAAGACTTTCTAAAACTTTAGATCTTGCAATGCTAGTGTTATTAAAACATGTGTTGAACATAAGTACATCGTAATCTTAACAAATTAAACTAGTCCAATATGTCGACCTCATCAGACTGAGGCTCTGCGCCGCTACTGGTAGCAATTTGATTATCATCAACTGGTAACCATTGAAAATCTGTGAGCCAAGTTTCTTGAAAAGTTCCGGTGCGTTTACTTAGATCATATTTTTTATCATAATCTTTCCTAATTTTTTTGGAGGTGGACTGCTCAAAGCTTTGGGTTTCTGCTCCGTTGTTGAAGA
The DNA here is from genome assembly GCF_020536995.1 of Dreissena polymorpha. NCBI lineage: Eukaryota > Metazoa > Mollusca > Bivalvia > Myida > Dreissenidae > Dreissena > Dreissena polymorpha. Next base: position 184,429,355 of record NC_068355.1, on the reverse strand, counting down.
TTTAAAAAAATTAAATATTCCATTTTTACCATTAAAGTCGTCTTAAATAACAAGGTAGACCGTGTTTTGATTATCTTACTTTGATACTTTTTATTTCCGTCTGATTGTAAAAATAAAGAAACCAGTCTGTACACTGTCTAACAGTCGGGCCAAATGTTTAAAATGTGGCATGCTCCTGGTCTCTTATAGAATAAGGGAGATCACTGCGTAGGAGAGTGCCCGTATTTTAGCTTGATTGCTCCGCAAATAGCACTGGCAATATAATTGCATGTCAACATCCGGTTTTGTAAAACTTAATTACGGCTTTAATACAATGTATTTTTTTGTATACCTGGACCCGACTTTTAAAAAACTTGTTGTCCACTGACAACTTGATTGAAAAAAATCAGTTGCCCAGACAAGCAAATGTACGACTCGGGCAACTCGGACATTTGATTTCGCCACCCCTGATGTATGCAAAATATTTCTATGTTCACAGTTTGTGAAAGATGTATATACTACAAAAACGTTTGCATGTGAAAAGAGAAATTAATTAAAGAATCATGACGTATATATGCTTAACACTGATTCGCTTCCTACATGAACTTTGTTATATATAATAAGTTTGTGAAATTACCGGTATAATAATAAGTCTTTCACTGTCACTATGTACAGTACAGCCAAAGCGGAACAAACGTATTATGCGATCCGCGGCGGCAAGGCAAGGCGCATTTCGCCGCGAAACTTCGCATCTGTCCGCCGAGGCATGCCGCGGTCCGGGACATGATGCCGAGTCGATGCGATCATGAAATTATTATTTTTTTATTATTAGTTACATGTAGTTAACAAATTTTGAAAGAACAATTATAATAATGATTTAAATCATAATAAATTTATTGTGCACGGATTGTATTAGCATATACATGTAAGCATAGTTAATGTGTCTGGCCAATTATTAAGTTTGTTTCCCGCCCGTAGCGTATGTATTTCACACATAAACAAGGTCACGTAATTATGTTTTCGCACATACAAGTGGTCAAGGCTCCAGCATATGGTGGATTTATAAATTAATTGCATGTTGATTCCGCTATTATATTTTAGCTGAGAAAATTAGCAGTTTGAAGCCTGGTGACATCAATAATCAAGACGGTGATGACGTATTTGTAGTTTTGTTAATTATCAGCTTATTATAACTATTGTTTGAATATGCGTATATAAACACGTTTTATTTTGTTCACATTATACAGTTAATATCGCTACTAATTACCCGATAATCCCGTATATTCCAGTTTTAAAGCAAATGCTGGTAAATATATACGATACACAAATATTCTCGATATTTCCTTAAGTATCAAATACATTTTGGCATTTGTTACTATTTATAGAGATGATGAAATAACGTCTAATCGGGGCGTTTTTTTCTCCACTGAACACGCGATTTACGCATGAGGTGATGTTCATGTATTTATACAACACAAAACACACCCAAACTTTCCAAACGACGTTCTACATGTCTGCATGTCTGCGCTTTTTATGAAACAAAGGATATTTTAGCACTGTTTATTTGACGCTAGAATTTGCCAAAGGACGCGGTAGCATTGAAATTCGGAAGTGTGTTTCGGATTACAAATTTAATAATGATAATCGAACGAAACATAAACAGTTGCGCGTAATTAATTCTACGCTACACATACATGTATGTACATGTAGGTGGATATCTTTTCACTCGATCCGCCGCGTACGTATGCGGCGGATTTACTCCGCGAAAGTACGCGTGGTTAATACAGACTCGGCGTCGTTGCGCGGATCGATGCCGAGTGCCACGGCGATACGCCGCGTGAACACACGATTCGGCCGCCGCGGACTAATAATCTGGCCGTGGCGTAGCCGCGGATTATGTTTGTGCCGCTTTGGCTGTACTGTAATGTCATAATACTGACATAAGTATTGCTTTTTTAGCTCCACTGGCCAAAGGAAAGCGGGGCTTATGTCATGGTCCTGTGTCCGTCGTGCGTGCATGCGTCAGTGCGTTAACTTTTTCTCCTAAACTACTGGTCCAATTCTGATGATATTTCTCAGGAATGTTCCTGGGATCTTTACGTCCATAACCATTGGGCCTAGGTCTATCAAATTTGGTACATTGTAGTGTTTTATACAGGAAGGAAAAAGGGCGTGGTGCAAAATTTCAAAAAAGGGCACTTTAGCGCGCGACATCCATAAAAAGGGCACAAATATATCTGTATAGTGACTTAATAACAAGCTTTGTTACACACAAACATTGTATGTATAGTTTTGAGATTTATTGTTGAATAATTAAACCAACAAAATCCAAAATGTATATTTTATTATGTGTTTTATATTTTCATGTAGTAACAAAAAGCAAGATTAAACACCATAGGATATATCTTATACAAACTATAGCTTTTCAAAGAAGTCTTAGAATACTGTTCAATGAGTTACCCTCTTAAACAATTATTTATATTTAAAACGTTACACACATTGCACAAACAAGTCCTTTATATGCATCTTAAATGGAGATTCACAAACACTAACACTTTGTTGAATAGTCAGAAAGTTCTGCGTAATGACATTGTTTTCATGACCACGTGTTGTATTGTGTACATTTTATTTTGAAAAAAGTGTAACTAGGAACGGCGCCGTACTGTCTTTTGCTCATTGTCAATTAATTCAATACACGTTAATTGGTCTCCGATATAAACATGTTTTGCTTACAAAGCAATTTGCATCAATTTCTAATTTACGTTTCGTCAAAAGTGGAATGCCAAAATTGGAAAGCGTATGTTGCGACATTCTAAACACGAATGATAAGTGGTACAAGTTCAATATTTTTGTAAAATTCATATCTGTGTTTGCCAATTAACATATTTTGACAAGTTTCAAACGGGTCATAATGTTCTTAATTGAACCAATGGTGCAGGCCTACTACTGTTACAACAATAAACAACTTTTGGCTAAACAGGGTCCAAGACAGGGGATCAACTTCTTTGACGACATTCACACCTTATTGTAATCAAAACATCGTGACAATAAACAAGCACGTGCTCCAATTAAGCGCGGTCTGCCTAACCGTGAACAGCAAACGTGTTAAGATTGTCGTCTGCTACAATTCATCAACACACATCTACTGTGAGCCTGCGCCAATTGGATAGGAGGCGGAGCTTTATTTTAATCGACAGCTATAATATGAGCCTGCGCCAATTGTATTGGATAGGAGGCGGAGCGTTATTTTAATCGACAGCTTTAATATGTCACGGGTTGCTTTTTTCGGCATTTGGCCAATTTTCAGAAAGTACAGTGGACGTCATGGGGTTTTGTAATCGGCGTATGGAAACAATTATCGGGCGTAATATACGGCCGTACGCCGCTTAGTGTAAGCCCTGTAAATTAATTTTTATTAACTTAAAACTGTTTTGCATTAAATTGAAATCCAATCAATATTTTACAGATACAACTGGTGTTTTTTTTTTTAATTTAATTACGCGTAAAAATAAATGTTTTGATATAACTGAATTATGCATGAAATGCACAATTTCCACGTTAATAACATCGAGGTTTTCATCAAGTCTCCTAAGTTACTGTGCACTATTGTATCCGGACCGATTAGTGTTACAAAGCCACTGAAATTATCGATTGATATTGACACATGGTTATTCACGCATGACGTATTCACAACTGCGCGAATCTTCACGGATAATAGTCGGCTTAGAAGCTTGGTTAAGAGGCAATTAAGATGTTATCAATAAGGTAACGCACAGCGGAAAACAGGGCGGCGGCTTTTGAAAAGGGCAGCGTGGCGCTGATTTGCTTTGAAAGGGGCAGCGAGGCGCTTCAAAAAAGCGGCGTGGCGCTGCGCCACGCTAAAACGGCCTGGATAAAACATTACATTGTATGTAGAGACATCAAATAGTCCTCTACCAAATTTGTTCAAATTATGCCCCTAGGGTCGAATTTGACCCTGCCCCGGGGGTCACAAAATTGAACATATGCTTATATAGGGTCTATTTTGTCAAAATTTTACAAATCTTTTCGTCCATAACCATTGGGCCTAGGGCTACCAAATTTGGTATGTATTGGCATCTTATAGTCCTCTACCAAGTTTGTTCAAACTATGCCCCTGGGGTCAAGTTTGACCCTGCCCAAATGGTCACAAAATTGAACATATACTTATATAAGGCCTTTTTTGTGAAAACTTAAAAAAATCTTCTGTCCATAACAGTATGGCATAGGGCTACCAAATTTGGTATGTAGTGACATGTAATAGTTCTCTTCTTAGTTTGTTCAAATAATGTCCCTGTTGTCAAATTTGAAACTGCCACGGGGGTCACAAAATTGAATATATGCTTATAAAGGGCTTATTTTATGAAAACTTTGAAAATTTCTTGTCCATAACCATTGGGCCTATGGCTACAAAATTCGGTATGTAGTGACATCTTAAAGTCCTCTACCAAGTTTGTTCAAATTATGCCCCTTGGGTCAAGTTTGACCCTGCCCCAAGGGTCACAAAATTGAACATATGCTTATATAAGGCGTATTGTGGGAAAACTTTAAAACTTCTTGTCCATAACCGTATGGCAAAGTGCTACCAAGTTTGGTATGTAGTGACAGGTAATAGTTCTCTTCTTAGTTTGTTCAAATTATGCCCCTGTGGTCAAATTTGAAACTGCCACGGGGGTCACAAAATTGAATATATGCTTATAAAGGGCTTATTTTGTGAAAACATTAAAAATTTCTTGTCCATAACCATTGGGCCTATGGCTACAAAATTTTGCATGTAGTGACATCTTATAGTCCTCTACCATGTTTGTTCAAATTATGCCCCTTGGGTCAAGTTTGACCCTTCCCCGAGGGTCACAAAATTGAAAATATGCTTATATAAGGCGTATTGTGGGAAAACTTTAAAACTTCTTGTCCATAACCGTATGGCAAAGTGCTACCAAATTTGGTATGTAGTGACAGGTAATAGTTCTCTACCAAGTTTGTTCAAATTATGCCCCTGTGGTCAAATTTGAAACTGCCACGGGGGTCACAAAATTGAATATATGCTTACAAAGTGCTTATTTTGTGAACATTTTAAAAATCTACTTGTCCATAACCATTGGGCCTTGGGCTACCAAATTTTGTATGTATTGACATCTTATAGTCCTCTATCATGTTTGTTCAAATTATGCCCCTGGGGTCAAATTTAACCCTGCCCAGGGGGCCACAAAATTGAACATACGCTTATATGGAGCCTATTTTGTGAAAACTTTAACAATTTTCTTGTCCATAAACATTGGGCCTAAGGCTACCAAAGGTATGTAGTGACATCTTATGGTTCTCTACCAAGTTTGTTCAAATTATGCCTCTGGGGTCAGCTTTGACCCTGCCCCGGGGGGTCACAAAATGGAAGAAACGCTTATAAAGTGCCTATTTTGTAAAATCTTTAAAAAAAATCTTGTCGAAAACCATTCGGACTATGGCTACTAAATTTAGTATGCAGTAACATCCTATAGTCCTCTACCAAGTTTGTTCAAATTATGCCCTTTGGGTCAAATTTTACCCTGACCCGCGGGTCACAAAATTGAACATTATATTACGCTTATATCTTGCTTATTTTGTGAAAACTTTAAAAATATTCTTGTCCTTAACTCTAAGACCTTGGGCTACCACATTTTGTATGTAGTGAGATATAGTAGTCCTCTACAAAGTTTGCTCAAATTATGCCCCTGGGGTTAAATCTGACCCAGCCCAGGGGGTCACAAAAGTGTACACGTGCTTAAATAGAGCCTATATTTTAGTATTCGCACATGCCGAGAATATTTGTTTCAGCCTTTTTTCCAGCAGTGGAGCGATACAGGGCCATCATGGCCCTCTTGATAAAATCTACATTGACTCACCTTTTCTAAAGCAATGAATACATTTGAAGGACGTGCGTGTAAGTTTACATTATATTAATATTACACATATAATATGTTTTATAGTTTGTTAGTTTATCAGAACCATCTTTTGTTGATATAAAAATAAAGTATGATGGGTGACTGGTTTGATTGTTGTTATTATGTATACACTGCAACTCCAATATATCGCGGTTGAACGGGTCCAAAGATCGCGACCGTGATATATCCGGCGCGCGATAAAAATTGTCAGTTTATGTATGCATGTTTTGACAACTTTTGTTGTGAGTTTGTTGTCAAGATAAGTTGTTAAGAAGTGTTTTGTTTATAAGCGTTTTGTTTATATATTATTCAGTTATTTGGAATACGATTTGCTCATTGAATTGTCTTTTGAAAATTGAATATTGAACTCGAATAATTTTGATGTAACGACTCCTTGATGTAGTTTAACTTTTTCTGTGAGAGGTTTAGGAGGAAGCCGGACTGCAACGCCAAATAGAAAAACACCATTTATTTACAAAGAAGGAATGCAGTCAAATATACAAATACAATACACAAATTACTTAAAATCACTAATACACGATTACATAGGGAATTTAAGTTTATAGAGCCACTCGCTTTGAAAGTAAATATGAATTGACTTAAACTGTAACAAACATAATTATTAAACTGATATAAATTAACAGACTTAATTCTATTGCATTTAAATTCATAACTGACTTATCATTGAAACTGACAAAAATTCTGAATAAATAATTATATTACCATAAAACAGTTAAGTATTTGAAACTTGAAGTAAAACAAATTGAATCAAATATAATGTAGTAAAATCAGTTTCTTACCTGCAACGCCAAATAGAAAAACACCATTTATTTACAAAGAAGGAATGCAGTACAGATGGAGGTCTGCATTTCCTTTTTATACTAGTTTGGTGTAACCTAGGAATTTGTTGCATAATTGGCGTTACCAGGTGGTTATAGAAAACCAATACAGAAAACATTTGTTGTCAAATCAAATCCACAATAAACAACACTATTATAAAGAAACCTTGATAAATAAGTAATACATATTGCATCATGAAAATGTTTGTTGATTTGCATGGAATGTTGTACCAATACAATGACAAAGGCTACGAGACAAACTTGTTAATAACAACCAGTAATCTTATATCAGTAAGAATGCATTATAACAGGTTTCTTAGTTCAAGTAACTGCTTATTACAAATGTCTTTGTACATGGACCCACAATCAGCTGTGAAACTGTAAAGTTATGCAATAAGCTTTATAAGCATTATTGAGAAAATTGGAAATATGCAATTAGCTTTTATAATCATTATTGATGAAATTAGAAAGTTTCAATATTAGTAACAACCTGGGGGGCAAAGGGACAAATCCCTATGAAAATGTATATGTATACATTAGCATCATTATGCAATCTCAAAACACGCTATTTACCAACCTTATTCAAGTTTGTGTTATATCCATATGTCATTAATTGGTATAACACAAAACATTATTCCATGTGAGTATTTTCAAATGCGTATAATTAAATTTTTAATCCGAAAAACATTGCCGAGTTTTATTGTTCAAGAAAGCATGCACAAATTAGACCCATGTACAAAATGACGTCATTCATTTCTCATGAAAAGCATGCACAGCATGGGGTTTAATAGTAGAGCATTGTGACTAACTGATCTATATTGTATACTGTATCTAACGCACACAGATTGTTGAGATAGGTCAGTATTGACTTGTGGCATTTACTGTTATAATTGTGTACACCTTCATGTGTGCACTGGTGCGTTTCGGCAGTTCAAAGCAAATTCAATACAGAATTGTAACACCCGAAATGACCTGTCATGTTTGACAAATGGGTCTTTTGTTTATCGCAGTACACAGGTGTTAATGTGATGTACAATGTAAGCAAACAATCTGGTCAAAACTGCATTATGACTGTTGGATTAAAGTTGGTGAAAAAAAGGGAAAAATACTTGCTTGAAACGGATTTTAATGCATCAAATTCTCAGATAAAAACATTTTATTTAAGGATTATGCTCGTCAGATTTTTGGGAGCCATAGCCAATTCGCGATATATTGGACAACGCGATATAACGGACCGTGATATATTGGAGTTGCAGTGTAATATGGTGTTTCCAATTCCATAATACTAGCCTTATCAAGTTCCCGTATGCTACATGTGGTTGAAATATGTGACTAACTTATGCTTAATGAAATAAAAGACTAACTTATGCTTAAAAAAGACGCACATCAAAATAGAAAAATGCACTTTTGTGAGAAAAAAAACCACATCTGTAAACCTTAAAACACACTTCTTAGATAAAAGACGCACTTCCTAAATAAAAGACGCACTTCTTAGATAAAAAACACACATTTTGCTCACATCTACACTCAAAAGCGCACTTACAGATGAAGAAAACACACAAAAAACGCACTTCCTTAATAAAAGACGCACTTCTTAGATAAAAAACACACATTTTGCTCACATCTACACTCAAAAGCGCACTTACAGATGAAGAAAACACACAAAAAACGCACTTTTTCACTAAAATAACGCATTTGAAAAGAAAAAACGCACAAAAAGCGCACTTAAATGCACTTTTGAACACTGAAAACGCACATATTAACAAAAAACACACAATTAACGCACTTTTAAGTGCGCTAAATGTGTGTTTTGGTAAAAAGTGCGTTTTTATTTGACAAGGGTATTTCACATAATTAAAAGCTAATTATTCTAAATTAATGCATCAGTTTATAAAAACAATGTTTGTGATCAGGGTATCTGTTATTTAAGTTGTTCGCGCAATTGGTAACAATTCCTCTTTAAATTGATTTGTTTACTTCTTTTTGAACAGTACGTGGTTCCTTATTCCTCATCAAGAACTTTGTATTATTACCGCTAAGGGCAGTTTGTATTAACAAATATGTTCTCCGTATCTTCACTTTTTCAAGGTGCACTGGTAATGTACTCACAAATTTAATTACTTCAGCACCATGTTCTGATTTTCGCTTAGGCAAGCGATTCGATTTTGAAGCGAACATCTAAGTGCGTTTGGTCTTAAACTGTTAAACTAAAGGAATTTATATTTACTTCATGATTCTTCAGATAACTTTTTGACTAAGCTGTCATGTGGGTTCATGGATAGGCAGGTTTTGTTTCATGTGGTTTGCTCGCTTATTTTGAAATACAGTAAATTCCACTTAATTGAATATTGGATAATCAAATAATTGGGTTAAATGAATAGAAATTGAAAACACCAAACCATCGGCATCTCTTCCCGTTGTAAATATTCTACATATTCCGATAGAAAATATGGCGTAATTCGGTTAATTGAATAGCCAATTTTCTAGTGTACACAATAAAAAAAAATTGTGTGTGTTATATATATATATATATATATTATATTTGTTTTCAACTTAAATGTAATGAAAACGTGACATATTTATTTTATACGATGTACTTATGTATAAGTCTAAATAAAATGTCTGTTCTGTTCTATAATCCAGCAAAGAATGTCATAAATCTCCAAGGATACAAATCGTATCAACGATTTTGACAGATGCGCTCAATTGACAGCCTTTGTTTTCATTTCACACCATGCATGTATGCAGCGTCTGTCAAGCGTCACGTGACTAACAGGTGTAGTATGTGAGCTTGTACAATGCAAACACTGGGGTCTCCGGTGTGCAGTCAGGCGCGAACTTTAGAAAGCAAACTGTCGAGTAACACACTTCAACAGTTTGTTGTCGCTTAGAAACAATTAAAGAGTGTGTTGCTGATAAGAAACAAACTGTTGACGTTTCTTGCTCGACAGTTTGCAAAAGGTGATGGAATGTTACACTATATTCTCAGTTCGTGTTTATAAACATACACAAGTGCGTCACAGTAAATCATATCTTAAAATGATGTCGAACAATCGCAAACGCGCACATTTGTCAAAACATTGCAGTCTAAACACTGCTGCTCATATTTTCACAATAACCAAAATTAAATCCAGTATTGACCAGATTTTCCGGTAAGTCAGTAAACAATACATTATCTGTTTCAATACTTAACTACCTGAAAGAGCGTAATGTCAAAGATACAGCATTCTCCTCACTACAAAGTTTTTTTTCGACAGTGTATATACACCCACGCTAATTTTCGCGCGCTTTTTACCAGGACAATACATGAGCAATAGATGTTGCTAGCGTAAGCGTTGGGTAAGCAATAAAATGAAAATGGGAAAAATCATTACACGCACCGTATGGCGTGACATTGTACATTGCTGCATAGTTTTCACTAGCTTTTTGTTGGGGGCAAAGGAAATACATGTGGACGTGTTATTTAAAGCTAGAAAGTGTGTTTTGGATAGAGCTGCAACGATTTGATCGGATTCATCGAAAATCGATTCAAAATGCTTCGATTCGATTAAGATACCAAACCTACAAAATTCGATTCGATTCTTTAACATATATACATATATATGCATAGATACATAAAGCACGCTGTATTCTGACTATTGATAGGGGAAGGTGAAGGTTTTATCTTTACCTGGTATTACGACGCACGCGATTGGTTGCTTATGACTTTAGTCATCCAATCAATAAGCGCGTTACGGTCTACTTTCGGAAAAAGGGTAAAATGGCTGAACAAGTTGTTGCCGACAAATTGAAATTATCAGATGCGCCTAAGAAGCTAAAATCTAAAGTGTGGCAGTATTTTGGGTTTCGGGATGGTAGCCCTAACGATACAGCAAAGTGCAAACTGTGCTTCACAGATGTGGCGTATGCTTAGTCCGGCTCAACCACTAATCTAATGCAATATGTCAAACGCAAACACAGGGCCCTCAATCTATCAAATCTGCCGCCGAATTTAGGCGGCAGTCCCCCACCTGAAAAGTATACTTTTTTCCCCTTTTTGGGAGAAAAATTCCCCCTAAAAAAAATATAAATTTTTTTTTTTTTTTTTTTTTTTTTTTTTAATAGAAAGATGTGTCTCATGATTATTATATCTCAATTCTATTTCAATTTAATCTTTTCAAACATACTAAATTATGAAAAATGCAATGAATATAGTGCAAACATGTACAAATGAAATAATGAAAGAGTACAGTACAGCCAAAGCGGCACAAACATAATCCGCGGCTACGCCACAGCCAGATTATTAGTCCGCGGCGGCCGAATCGTGTGTTCACGCGGCGTATCGCCGTGGCACTCGGCAGCGATCCGCGCAACGACGCCGAGTATGTATTAACCTTGCGTACTTTCGCGGAGTAAATCCGCTGCATACGTACGCGGCGGATCGAGTTAAAAGATATCCACCTACATGTACATATATGTATGTGTAGCGTAGAATTAATTACGCGCAACTGTTTATGTTTCGTTCGATTATCATTATTATATTTGTAATCCAAAACACACTTCAGAATTTTAATGCTAACGCGTCCTTTGGCAAATTCTAGCGTCAAATAAACAGTGCTAAAATATCCTTTGTTTCATAAAAAGCGCGCGAAAATTATGCAGACATGTAGAACGTCGTTTGGAAAGTTTGGGTGTATTTTGTGTTGTATAAATATATGAACATCACGTCAGGCGTAAATCGCGTGTTCAGTGGAGAAAAAAAACGCCCCGATTAGACGTTATTTCATCATCTCTATAAATAGTAACAAATGCCCAAATGTATTTGATACTTAAGGAAATATCGAGAATGTTTGTGTATCGTAAATATTTACCAGCATTTGCTTTAAAACTGGAATATACGGGATTATCGGGTAATTAGTAGCGATATTAACTGTATAATATGAACAAAATAAAACGTGTTTATATACGCATATTCAAACAATAGTTGTAATAAGCTGATAATTAACAAAACTACAAATACGTCGTCACCGTCTTGATTATTGATGTGGCTTCAAACTGCTAATTTTCTCAGCTAAAATATAATAGCGGAATCAACATGCAATTAATTTATAAATCCACCATATGCTGGATCCTTGACCACTTGTATGTGCGAAAACATTATTACGTGACCTTGTTTATGTGTGAAATACATACGCTACGGGCGGGAAACAAACTTAATAATTGGCCAGACACATTAACTATGCTTACATGTATATGCTAATACAATCCGCGCACAATAAATGTATTATGATTTTAATTATTATTATAATTGTTCTTTCAAAATTTGTTAACTACATGTAACTTATAATTTAAAAAAAAAAAAATTTCATGATCGCATCGACTCGGCATCATGTCGCGGACCGCGGCATGCCTCGGCGGACAGATGCAAAGTTTCGTGGCGAAATGCGACTTGCCGCCGCATACTGACGCGGCTTCAACGACTGACGCTGCATCGACTCGTTTCGCCTTGCCGCCGCGGATCGCGAAATACGTTTGTTCCGCTTTGCCTGTACTGTATTCATGGTCTACGTCAATTTTGGTAGTAAAAAATCAAATGAAGCAAGGCTTAGTCTGTTCTATAACATGCCTTAAAGATTAATGAATAGTGTAAGTATGAGAGGGTTTATGGTGCACACAAACAACTAATTGCTATTTTCAAGGTCAATGTCGTAATAAGGGGTCAAATAAATAGGGCTAGACCACTATTTAAGCAACCCATGTGAAAGACAAAATATTCTTACGGGACATGAGGTCCGAAAACTTTTTAAAATTCACCGGACCTTACAAGGTTTTCCCTGACCTTATTCTTCTTTAACCAAACAATAGAAAATACCTTCTACACTGTATAGAGTTTATTTTTATTATGCCCCCCTTCGAAGAAGAGGGGGTATATTGCTTTGCACATGTCGGTAGGTCGGTCGGTCGGTCCGTCCACCAGGTGGTTTCCGGATGATAACTCAAGAATGCTTAGGCCTAGGATCATGAAACTTCATAGGTACATTGATCATGACTCGCAGATGACCCCTATAGATTTTGAGGTCACTAGGTCAAAGGTCAAGGTCATTGTGACCCGAAATAGTATAATGGTTTCCGGATGATAATTCAAGAACGCTTTTGCCTAGGACCATGAAACTTGATAGGTAGATTGATCATGACTCGCAGATGACCCCTATTGATTTTCAGGTCGCTAGGTCAAAGGTCAAGGTCACGGTGACTCAAAATAGTAAAATGGTTTCCGGATGATAACTCAAGAACGCTTATGCCTAGGATCATGAAACTTGATAGGTACATCGATCATGACTGGCATATGACCCCTATAGATTTTCAGGTCACTAGGTCAAAGGTCAAGGTCACAGTGACCCGAAGTAGTAAAATGGTTTCCCGATGATAGCTCAAGAAAGCTTATGGCTAGGATCATAAAACTTCATAGGTACATTGATCATGACTGGCAGATGACCCCTATTGATTTTCAGATCACTAGGTCAAAGGTCAAGGTTACAGTGACAAAAAACATATTTACAAAATGGCTGTCACTACAACTACTACAACTGAGAGCCCATATGGGGGGCATGCGTGTTTTACAAACAGCCCTTGTTATAATGACGTTCACAATTTTGAACAATATTAAACACAATAAAATAACAACTAAACAAAGCTGTTCAATAAAAAATGGGGTAAAACTTTCAATTAAAATTTCTGAAAGCTTTTTGATTTTTTTTAATATTGCAATATATTTAATCATTGAAACAGCCGCTTCTACTGCTTATTTTTATGCCCCCGGTAGGGTGGTCTATAGCAGTTGAACTGTCCGTTAGTCAGTATGTCAGTCTGTCCATCCGTCCAAAAAAAACCTTTTAACATTGGCCATAACTTTTGCAATATTGAAGATAGCAACTTGATAGTTGGCATGCATGTGTATCTCATGGAGCTGCACATTTTGAGTGGTCGAAAATACAAATCCAAGAGAAGTAATATTATGCTTTAATAGAGATAATTATCTGACCTGCGTAATTATATATTTTTTAAAAATAGATCAAAGCGGCACAGTAGGGGGCGTTGTGTTTCTGACAAACACAGCGTGGTAAAAGGTCAAGGTCATCCTTCAAGGTCTAAGGTCGAAAATACAAATCCAAGGGAAGTAATAAGCTTTAAAGGGAGATAATTATTATATATAATAATATGAAACCATACAACTGAAGCATAATCAAAAAGACATTTTATGGTCAAGCCAAGCACACAATGACACTTTTGGGCATACAAGTTTCTTAGGTACTTTAAGGTTACCTGTGAATCTACAGTCACGGTAGTGGCTTATAATTATTTGCTACTAAAAATAGAGATTTGTTAGAGAAAATTATTTTCAAGGGAAGTAATTTATATAATTATAAATCTCAGATTATATATTTCCTTACTAAGAATTTAAGATTTTGTATTTTGTTTATTTATAACTTAAATGATTGATTTGTCAAAGTTTTTTTTAATGATATAATATCATTTCTTTACTGTACTAATTTGTGAATGGTTGGTTTCATTAATTACCTGCAGTGTGTTCCCCAGGAATTTGTTCAGGCGCCCCGGGGCCGACTGGGGGTGGGTTCGGTAGGGGTGTCCCCTCCCGATGTTGATTTTTTTTTTAATTTAACGTGTCAATTCACGTTCTGTGGTGCGTTATAACTCAAAGAAAAACAGCGTCAAAAGACGTCATTTGGTGCGCTATGACTCTTAAAAAAAAATCCCCCAGTCATTTAAAATTATATTTTTTTTATATTGTTTACTTGTTTTAAAACTTTTCCGCACAGATAGTAAAATCCCGACTCGAACGATTCCCCAATACATCCGTTTCAACCCGACTCTATTACTGTATACTTACTATTTTTCAAGTTTCTATTTATTACCCGATAATCCCGTTTATTCCGTTTTTATCAATCTCTTTCTGGTAAATATTTACGACAAAAGCTTTCAATTATTTCTTTAACACAAACCTTGCCATTTTTTAAGTGACTATTTATAGATTTGATGAAATATTGCCTCTGAATATGCGTCAATCCCCTGACCTGTTGTGTGCTTGTTAAAACGCTCAATACACGCCAGTTGTATGCAATAGACGCGACGTTGTACATGCTGCATAATTTTCGCGCTATTTTTAATTGAGAAAAAGATTCGACACAAAATAAATTAGCACTGCTAATTTGAAGCAAAAATATTTAACGTTGCGGTAACATTTACATTCGGAAGTGTGTTTCGGATTAAAAACGCGTTAACATCGACTTATGGTAATGGGTTTCGGATTACAAATTTAATTATTCCCATTTGAGACTTCAAAAAATATTAACCGTTGCGTTATAAATTCAACGATAATTTGTTTACACACTTTACGAGTCGAATAAATGTTTTGACGGAATTATGCATGAAATTCACGTTGTCCATAAGGATCACAGCCGGTTGCCATCATCAGTCTTCTTACTATCGATTATCGGTCGAAACATTTACAAGTGTGCGTAATTAATTCAACGAAAATTTGTTAAAGCGCATAACATGCCGAATAAATGTCAGAAAAACGAGGTGAATCAGTTCTATACATGGACATGTTGAAATATACATGTACTGGAATTAAATAAATTGTTATCACATAATTGTAACAGGGAGTCATTTGCTCAACTTACTCGCTATAATAATTAATTGTTTACCACTTGCAATTAATTTATCGTATTAATTATGAGTCATAGGTAACACTTGTTTACAGTAAAAAGGTGTGATGATGATGCTCGAAACCGTCTTTAATGTTCTGTACTGTACTAATTACCGGTTTTATATTACTCAAATGGTACAACTTCTTGCTAATCAAGCTGCGATAAACTCTTACTTCGTGCCCGACATCAATCAAAAATAATGGTCGATAGTTAACCCCGCCCTCATAAGCATTCCGTAACCGAATGGACGATGAACTTCACAGTTTGACGACTGGAAAGTTACCAGATACATCCTTGTCAGCATTTAAATGATCGTGTAATGTGGCTAGAATAATCGATACGCACGTCATGCTATTCTCCTATCAGTGGATTATCCATTACCCCATGTGGTGTTTATGGCGATTACTTGTGAAAGTAGGTACCGAGTGCTCTTTTAAAACAGGGAATATTGATACACTGATAGGGAAACCTTGAATTTTTTTAACAATCTCCACTTTCTTTTACTGAAGAATACACTGATCGGAAAATTTCAAGCGCCCCGGGGACTCTGATTTCGAAATTCAAGCGCCCCCGCAAGGGGCGCTTAAATGGCCTGGGAAAGACCCTGGTAACTGATAAAAATATTTTTTTGTAAACGTGAAATATGATGTGATAATCAGATCGATAACATAAACTATTTAAATCTGCTAGTACATCCGATAAAAATATATTATAATTGTCTTTGACAGTGTTGATGTTCAGTTGTTCGTGGTGACGACAGCATGCATTTATACATCTCTTACACTTCTCAAGATCTCTTTTCGGCTTTGGAAACGATATAAATTAAATGTCACCAACTAATCTTTCAGGATATTGATTGTCCAAGTTACAAAGTCCCCATCGACACCGTTTAATCATTTTTAATCTACTTTTTAAAGATGAAAACAAAAGAAACTCGCTAAAGTAAAAGTGAACCTATACATAGCTTGTCTAGAAAATGGCGGACAGTTCGTTGCTAACGCGCCCGATTAATCGATCGCTGATTGGTAGATCAGTTCTTAGATAAGAACTTGATTGACAGGCGGCGTCATGTCAATTGACAGGGGTTTTTCAGCACTGTCTGCGCCTCCGGACAACGGAGGCACTCCCAAAGCAAACGGACCCGATCCCAAACCGAAATTAAAAAAAATTCCCAATTTCCAAAAAAAAAAAAAAAAAAAAAAAATTTTTTTTTTTTTTTTTTTTTTTTAAGAATGAAATGTCTTATAACTTGTGTGACTAACCAGTGTTTGTTTTGGTCAAAAATATTTGCTATAAGGTTTTGACTGTTCAGTTCTTATCACAGAGTGTAACTGTAACTGAAAAACAAAACTGCAGTACTTAAATTAACATTGAACATGCCCAACATTGCATCTGTTTACATAAAGAAGACAAAATAACCAAATAAAAACAAATTTATTTGTTAAACCACTGAATTATTTAAGCATGATTAATTCACAATTTTTTCCCAAATGAGCCGTTTCATCGAAGCAAAAATTCCCAAAATGACCAATTTTGTCGATAAAAAATTCCCAATTTGGTCAGACTCCTTTTCCCAAAATAGGCAGAAAAACCCCTGATTGATACCGTGCTCTGAATTGCCAATACAACATGTAATGCATGTCTAGTTTGATTACTCTTTCTAAAGCAGTGATTGTTTTTGCTCGTACAACCTGTCAACGGCAAAAAGTAAACATTTTCTGTTAGTCTCATTTATAGGACGCGCAAAGAATTAAGAGATACTTTTTGTATGGGCTAAATTCTTTGGAACGTCTTGTCGGGGAAAAGTCTCAAATGTGTTGGACACTAGAACGTTTAAATTTTCATCAATTTGCGTAAAATTGCAAAATAACTTGACCAACTTATTCAGTTTTAGTTCTGAAGTACATTTTTACCTCATATATTGTCAAAATGAAGTTAGAAAGGCATAAATTCTTCAGTTAAACTTATGCTTAAATCTCAAAACAATCACTGACCTGTAGCCATGCCATGAAACTGATTTAAATATGAACCAATCAGAAGAAGGCATTACGGTGTAACGTGTACGCGTAATTTTATTTAACATGAGCTTTTAACACCGACTTTTACCAACTAGATCTGGTATGCTAATCTTTGTCGATTTAATAAGCATATGTTCAAAACAGATATGGTGCAGTTTCTATTTACTATTCTAAGTTTCAGCAAGTTATTTTGCATGTCTTTTTCGCACCTAGCTAAGCTGTCCTCTGTCTGTGTTGTTTTATGTACTTACATTCTGCGTTACATAGGACAGTATACTGTACGATCTGTATCAATATTATTTATGTACAGTATAAAAATAAAATTTGTTTCAGAACTTTATGTCATTTTAGGAAAAAAAAACAATGCTAAATTAATCCAGAAATGTATAATAACATCGGTTTACTATGTAACACTCTGCACCACAACAGACGAACGCAAACTGTATTTTACGTCGTTTATTCTTCCACATTTAAACCAGATGCTTTACATTGAGGTCGTGTTATAAATGTATATCTACACAGCGAGTGAATCGAGAGATATTGAAAAATTGAATAGTGGTTGGATTTAAGTTGCTCAGGCGTACAAAATTCAAAGTGCCATTCCATAATTTTTATGGAACATTATCGAGAAATGAATTATCTACACAGGTATGTAAATATTATTGCAATCCGTTGATATTAAGTGTCTTATATCGGGGCTTGAATGTTGCGCACAAAATCTTTGCGCAACAATATAGACAAAGAAGGAAAAAATTCCACCATAAATCGAATGGTTCAGCCGTTCGACGCTCTAAATATTACAATATAAAAAGTAGCTTAAAATTTGAGAGCCTCAACAAGTTGGACTAATTTTCTGGAGGCTTGAAGTCTGACAAATTTCCCCCCCCCCCCCCCCCAAATGCCAAACTTTTTGACCAATAAACTCATTAAGAAGGTTATATAAGGATAATTTCTTAGCATGTCAAACAGAGCATGTCAAGTTGTTTCTGAACAACAACAGACTAATTATTGGTTCGCTAATGTTGCAGGGCATATAAGATTGTACGTTGCTATGCTCATCTGTTGCGTTAGATCTGGCTACCATAACTTTAAATGTCGCTTTTTATGATTTTTGACTGGCGCGACTTTAAAGTTATGGACCAACCCCATTAGGTAAGTCAACCAAAAATTCCTGAAAAGTTGACAGTTAACAAAGACCGGTCCAAAACAGCTTTTAAATGAAGTTATTGGCCCAAATCAACCACTTGATCGGAAAGATTGACATTTTTCACATGTAACTGATATGTTTTTTCACAAAATGCTATCTTAAACATTTGACATTTATCTTTTCTGCTCTAACATATCAAGAAAAACAGCGATGCAAGATTTTACGGTCATATGACGTTATTTTTATTTTTAGTAACATACCATGTGCTTAAGTGTTTTCAAATTCAGAATGACATTTCTCGGTATTTTAAATTATTTTTGCTTGTTTTGTAAACAAATTGTAGTGTAAATACAAACTCAAAGTAAACAATATTTTAAATTACCTGATTCATTTGAAATCAGTCTTTTAATCCACCAGACGTAAGTTGTTAATCATAAATAATAGATTTCAGAAAATTAAAGTAATGTTTACAATTTCAGCAAAAAATGTCAAGGGCGATCCGAAAGATTTCAAATGAAACTCCTCACGTGTCAAAGCGACAATGTCAACAAAATTGTGAATTTCAGGCTGATGAGAGTTATTTTCATCTATTGTAAGATGCATTTGAAACAATTTGAATCTTAAAATATGCCCTGATGCAGTATTTTATATTCATTCACCAGTATATGTAGAAATGTATCCAAGAAAATGAACTTTCTTTGATTTATAGGGTGACATAAATATTTCACGACTCTGGTTGACTTTCGATATGGGTTTGCTTTAGCGTACAGGTCTGTCAATACTATATAAACTGTACGCTGAAGTTTCCTTAGCTACTGTTTCTTATGTCATTATATCTCACCTCCTACAAAAATGACCTAATCAGATTGGCTTAGAGGGGTCACGTACGTGCCAGGGTTTTTTATCTTATTTTGGGGAAAAAGCCTGGCATTTTTTTAGAGGAAAAATAATCGCGCGAAATGCTGGATTTTGGGGGAAAATCACGTGAAACACTGGATTTTGGGGAAAATAAGGAAAGTCTTAAATAATCAATTTAACATATTTTGCTGTTTTTAAAACAAATTGAAGGCAACAGATAATTTAATTATGCAATATGTTATATTTTCTACACTGGATCAGGTTAACTTATGTATTAGAAGTTTAAAAAAAAAAAAATTGGGGGGGGGGGGGGAATGAAGTCTGGGGGAAAATTTACCTGCTGAGGGGAAAAAAATCTGAGGGGAAAGGGCAGTTTTTCGGGGGGTCCCAAAGAAGGAAAAAAAGCCCTGCGTGCCCATGGTGTATTTTCCATATACCCCTAGTATTTCCATAGACCCCGAGTAATGGAGTAGTCGGTTGAGATATAATCGTTTCACAGTTAGTGACTGATGGTGTATGGGATATACCAAACACAAATAAAAAATTGAACAAAACAACAAGCAAATCAACCAACTTTAACTAAACTAAAATGTAGGTCCACAGGTAAAACAAAGCAAAGACATTACTATTTAGTATTTAAGTCAGAAAAGTGATAGTGGTGTTCAAATGATTTAATCCAGATAATATTGATTGAAATCATGTCCAGTACTCGGTCAAAGCAAGACTGCCACTGATTTTTTTGCAAAATATTTTTAAAGGGATAAATGATCAGGCTTACAAAAAAGAGAGTATGGCATGAATGGGATACATGCATGCCATTGCGTATTTTTAAATCATGTCCTCCATCTGTAATTTAAATATATGAAGATCATCGTAAGGTAATATGGAAATGTAACACTTATTTTTCCAATCGGATCCCCTTTCTATCCTTTACATTCCCACCCATTTTTACCAAAATATTCCCATCTCTCATCTTGTCTAGCACTCCAACTCTCGAAAACTCATTAAACATTGTTTTCCTTTCATGCTTGAAGATGAATTTCTGCGACTTTGACACTCCAGTCTATGTGCTTTTATAATTTAAATTACACGTATTCCAATCTGATAGGTACCCATTATAATACTGCCAACTTTCAAAACATTATTTCTGGCTTTTCCTTTTCCAAGCCTGGTATATTTTTAATGTCGTCTTAAAATAATTTCAATAATATTTCAGACACCAGTACAAACATCGTTTTGGCAGCTATATTTCGATAAAGCATTTTTCCTCAAAAGCCCCATACAACAGAAAACACACACTTAAAATTAATATTTTAAGTTAGAATGCAATTGATGTCATCAAAATACTCAACAAGCATATACTGGTAGGATATTAGAAATAGCCACATAATACAAGTCTCAGATTGTTAAATGGCTTTTATGTATGAAGAGAAAAAGAACTCTTTACAATTTACGCACTACAGAGGGATACTTGACCTATACATAACACCAGCAGACACCAGTGCTCCAGCTAGGCCTAAATCGAAGGGCGCCCCACCCTGCTTTCCCCAACCTCCGCCTTGCCCTTCTTAGGGCCCCCCTGGCCTTAAAAAAATATATTTCTTTTTTTCTTTTTTTTTTTTTTTACATATTATGATGATTTATAAATATCTTATCAAAATACATTGTAATTAATTTATTCCTCATTGTAGTCATTAAATTTAAATTGTTTAATGATGATGGGATTTATTTATTCTAACAATTATTATTAACATATAAATTAACATGCATGAGGAAGCATTCCAGAAACGCCCGCGCGCTCAAAAGTGCCCTTTTGACAAAATACTGCGCTGTCCAAAGTGCCCTTTTGACAACAAATCCCCCCCTGCCCTTTTCAAATCCTAGCTGGAGCACTGGACACGATTGAATACATTCAAATATTTTAGTGGCTGATTTGAGAGAAATCCCTTGAACTTTGGCCACATCACTGTGTCTGTGCACAGCATAAAGCATGTAACACTGTTCAGTGTAAGGAATTCCGGACTACTCTCTCAATGTTCAAATGACATATGTAGACACAAATAGTGACTCAGTTACAATTATGCGTTAAAATCCATCTCGCAGAATTTCAGGGTCTGTATGCAGTCACTAAATCGTCAGGGGAAGAGTTAATTGACTATCGATAAACACAGTTTTGCTTTCAATATGAGAAAACAAACACTACTGAAATAGTAGTGTCTCAATGAGATGGAAATCGTTTTATTATCTAACCACAGTTTGATGTACTTGGCCAGCTTCTCTGGAAATCGTTCCTGAATGCCTGAATAGGCTACCCTTATTTGCCAGATTGCTATATTTGCTAGTTTGAATTCAATTTTATATCGAAAAACATTGTGCTAAAATGTGCCATTTATAATATGCAATGAGATTTTTAAAGACAGTCATGCAAAATGGGTCTTATGCCATACGCGCACATCATAGCTATAGCCCACCCAGCCTACGCATCTTGCAGTCTGGTCAGGAGATACATAATGAGACCATAACAGCTTTGAGTGATTTTATAGGGGGATAGCTTCGCCTCTGACCAGACTTGGCAAATGCGCAGGCTGGGCTTGAGCTAGGCTGGGCTAAAGCTAGGCTGGCAAAAACGCCATAAAATCCATTTTGCATAAAGCGGCTATGAAAGTGTGATTTGAATGTATCTGTATCTACTAACACTAACGTATGGTTTGACTATAAAAATACACACTTCATGCGCAACGTTTAATTAATTGAGAACTGTGAATGTAAACAAATCTTAGCTTATACTATTGCATTGTTAACACCATTGATACAACAAGGAAAGTCAATAATGAGAAGATGGTATACTGTTTAGTTTATATACAAGTTGTCCTAATCAGCAGCTTATTTAAATAGAGAACTCTCCTTTTTGTAGTGGCATAACAATATACTACATCACCCAAGCAAGTAGTGGCATAACTATATACTACATCACCCAAGCAAGTAGTGGCATAACTATATACTACATCACCCAAGCAAGTAGTGGCATAACTATATACTACATCACCCAAGCAAGTAGTGGCATAACTATATACTACATCACCCAAGCAAGTAGTGGCATAACAATATACTACATCACCCAAGCAAGTAGTGGCATAACTATATACTACATCACCCAAGCAAGTAGTGGCATAACTATATACTACATCACCCAAGCTAAGTAGTGGACATAACTATATACTACATCACCCAAGCAAGTGTACAAACTAATACTGGCAGTCAACCCAAGCTATAGTTACATACTATATACTACATCACCAGCAAGTAGTGGCATAACTATATACTAACCTCACCCAAGCAAGTAGTGGCATAACTAATATACTACATCACCCAAGCAAGTAGTGGACATAACTATATACTACATCACCCAAGCAAGTAGTGACATAACTATATACTACATCACCCAAGCAAGTAGTGGCATAACTATATACTACATCACCCAAGCTAGTAGTGACATAACTATATACTACATCACCCAAGCAAGTAGTGACATAACTATATACTACATCACCCAAGCTAGTAGTGACATAACTATATACTACATCACCCAAGCAAGTAGTGGGCATAACATATACTACATCACCCAAGCAAGTAGTGGCATAACAATATACTACATCACCCAAGCAAGTAGTGACATAACTATATACTACATCACCCAAGCAAGTAGTGACATAACTATATACTACATCACCCAAGCAAGTAGTGGCATAACAATATAATACATCACCCAAGCAAGTAGTGGCATAACAATATACTACATCACCCAAGCAAGTAGTGACATAACTATATACTACATCACCCAAGCAAGTAGTGGCATAACAATATACTACATCACCCAAGCAAGTAGTGGCATAACTATATACTACATCACCCAAGCAAGTAGTGGCATAACAATATACTACATCACCCAAGCAAGTAGTGACATAACTATATACTACATCACCCAAGCAAGCAGTGACATAACTATATACTACATCACCCAAGCAAGTAGTGACATAACTATATACTACCTCACCAAAGCAAGTAGTAACATAACAATATACTACCTCACCCAGGCAAGTAGTAACATAACGATATACTATGTCATCCAAGAAAGTAGACTGACATAACTATATTCTATGTCACCCAAGCAAGAAGTAACATAACGATATACTACGTCACCCAAGCAAGTAGTATAAACATAACGATATACTATGTCACCCAAGCAAGTAGTGAATGATGTTGTTTATAGTAAGAACGAGAATTCCCTAATGACATCACATTGATTTAATTGATGTATTTTGTTTTACTATCAATAGAGTCATGAAAACACCTCAGTAGCTGATAAATGCAATATTCATATTGCTCATGAATAGCCAAGGAACACACAAAACACAAGTATTTTCCTTAAGGTTCATTTTTTTGCATTCTTAAAAAAATCGCTATTTTATACTTGTCTTTAAGTAAAAATTCTACATCCTGTATCCCTGATTTGTCTTGTAAAGCACACATAGCAACATATTTGAGCGAGATAATTGTTATATTATTTCAGTTTTATAATAAGATACCATTTATCTTCAATAAAACATTGAAATATATCGGGGGTTATGATGAAAACAGTTCCTGCACCCCCCCACCCAAAAAAAAAACAATTTCAGGTAGCAATGCTGGTAAGTTGATTTCAATTAGTTGAGAATCTGATAGGGTGTTTGATGGCTGAACAGGTATTAAGGTATTAATAATATGTATTCACAGAGGTTTGTTGACCTTTTTGGGAAATAACTAATGAGCTAATTATTTTTCTGTTTTGAATACACAGTTGATGTACAGAGGACACTTTGGCAAGCAAGGGCTCATGCATTTTAGGCAAGAGAAATAGAACTTGAGCCAGACGCTGGACATTCACGGACTTTCCTCCTGTCTAGGTGGAAGTGACTGTCGTTGGAAAAGTGGTATTGTAAGCAGCAGAAATGTAACTCAAGCCAAACACTTTACACTATACTGACCTCCCTCCTGTTTGGTTGAAAGTGACTGTTGTTGGAACAGCGGTATGGTGAGCAGCAGAAATGTTTCTCAAGCCAAACACTTGACACTATAATACTGGCCCCGTCCTGTTTAGTAGGAAGTGACAGTAGTTGGGATAGTTATCTAGGGAGCAGCAGAACCAGAATTGAAGCCAAATATTGGACATGTACTGACCTCTATTCTGCCTAGGTGGAAGTGACTGTGGTTGGAACAGTGGTCAAGTGAGCAGCAGAAATGGAACAGCCAGACACTGGCCCAATACTGACCTCCCTCCTTTATGGTGGAAGTGACTTTGGTTGAGATTGTTGTCAAGTCAAGAATTACAAGCCAAGTCTTGTTAGGTAAGATTACATTGATATCAATAACAGTCACAGCCTCAGTGGCATGCAGCCCAATCACAGATTGCATGCTCAACTGAGGTTAAGTTCTTAGATATGTGCTATTGTGATCAGTCTTTGTCTGCTGTCAAATGTGTGTTGCCTGTCATGTTATGGTAACACAGGAAAAAAGTTTTTAAAAACTGGACATGTGTTTTCAGTTCTAACCCAATTGAGAATGAATCCATATTACATGTAGATACTGTGTGTTGTAAATTTGGATTGGACATTGTAATTTTAGACAATTATTCATCACAGTGTTGTAAGTTGCAAGTTAGTCTTATCAATTATCAAGTCATTATCAAGCATGTTATTTATCACTTGTAGCAACTCAGTCAAATTATTTTAAATGCGTGTTTCATAAATTCCATAAATATACCTCTAACATTTAAGCATGCTAATGACATCTTCAGGTCTTTAGTATTAAGTGTTTATGCAGTGTGCATTCCTGTTTCAAAAAGATATTGAATACTTCTTAAATTCCAGTAAGTTAATGGAAAACCTATAATAAACTTATAATTCCTGCATAAACAGAGAAGTTTGGTACAATTTTTAATTATGAGTTGTTTCCCTTGGACTGATCCTAATGGTATATCTCCTTTTTTCCATTTTAAAGTGTAAAATATTGTAACCATCTCTGAATAATATTACAATGCCATGAAGTTGGAGCAATCTATAGCCAGATCAGACTAGAATATGTAATCTACCCTGTGTCTCGTCTAAAAATAGTAGCATATGTTTCTACTCAAATTTCTTTGATGTTTATATATTATCACAGCCAGACCAGTGTGTGCTTTTCACCATTTAGGGAATGGGGCCAGGTCCCTTGTGAAAAATCATGTTGTTTTGACTTATATTGGGAATAAAATACTGATATTTTTATGCTAACAAATCATTAAAAATTGAGAATAAAAGTGATTTAAAAAAAACTTGATAAAAAAACGTTATGAAACCGAAAGCAGAAGTTTTGAACAAAAAATTCAGTCTATCTTACAGAGGTTGCGAAGATAGTCACTGTATGGCCATTGGTTGATTCAGCATACAATCTATCTTGTGGAGGATTCTGTAGATAGTGGATGTATAACTTTTCCATATTTTCAAATTCTGAATACTTAACAAATACTTACACATTTCCATGAAGCGTTTACGTGTTTGAAACTTCGGTTAATATCATTATTCTTCAAGCACAGTATATCGCAAAAGTTGTTTTAATTTGCGCATATATTTATGATCTTTTTGTTTTTATTTATGCCAGAAAATAGTTTATGTGGCTGATATTACGGATTCCATGTGGCGAGTTCACATGAAAATAGCCTTTATCAGTTGCAACTCCCATGAACCAGAGGGTCAATAGCTGGGAGTTGGAGTATTGCAACAATGTATAACCCTTGAAAGTGATCTAGAAACATTAAAATGGGGTTGTTAAAAGAAAGAATGATTCTTATCAGAGATAATTGATAAATATAACAAATATTTAAATCTTGGTTAGCAAAATCTGATCATTGTGTTTGCTGCATAAAACAACTAAATCATGAACAACCATACCATTGCAAAGACATAATGTTTTTTATGGTGGTATTTTCACATGATTTTGCGCTCATTTGCAGTTCTAACTGATATCCAAGTTTTTAAGATGGCAGCGTTATAGTCCAACTTGTATTTTTTTCATCAAAAATAAAACAGGAGCGTTGAATACATAGGACACCTATAAGGGATTGTCTGATATTATCTGATTTAACTGTGAAGTGGTTAACACTCATACTGTTTAATTTGTTTGTTATTTCATCCGTGAACACTTAATAGCAGATCTTAAACTCAATACATGTACTTCAAACAGTTAAAATCAGATCATCATGCAACTTGTTAATAATGGTTGTAATATATCCGCTGTAATAATGTTAATGTATGTAATATATAGGCTAAGTTTGTTAACCAGCCAGATCCCATTAAGCACATCTTAATTGTTTAAATTGTAAAACAATGCCAAAATTCCCTTTTCCTCTCTACTCCCATAGTTTGCATCTGGAGATCATGAAACATGGTGGTAATGTTTGTTGGCATATAATATCCTCACAAGTTTGATAACCATCAAAATTCCATGAATACTTCTGAATTATGGCACTTTAATTATCCCAGGTTTGCCAAGTTTTCTCCTCTATAAAAGTGTTTTTTTTTCAATTACTCGAGTTTGATTAACCATTATTGATGATATTCAGATATAGCAAGTTTAAATGGAGACCAAGCTAAAGTTTGTATTTGAGAGGAATTTGGGTCAAGGACTATTTTACTAAAAATGTTTAAACAATTTCAGCTCAATAACTTAAGTTTTGATAAAGGTATTGCATTCAAATGTTCTGTGTGGGAAGCTTACATTGAGACCAAGCTTTAGATTGCATTTGGGGTTGGTCAGTGTCAATTTTACAACAAAGAAGGCATCTGTTTATGCTATAGAGCTTACGTTTAGAAGTATAGACTGACCAAGCTTTAGATTGCATTTGGGGTTGGTCAGTGTCAATTTTACAACAAAGAGGGCATCTGTTTATGCTATAGAGCTTACGTTTAGAAGTATAGACTGACCAAGCTTTAGATTGCATTTGGGGTTGGTCAGTGTCAATTTTACAACAAAGAGGGCATCTGTTTATGCTATAGAGCTTACGTTTGGAAGTATAGACTGACCAAGCTTTAGATTGCATTTGGGGTTGGTCATTGTCAATTTTACAACAAAGAGGGCATCTGTTTATGCTATAGAGCTTACGTTTGGAAGTATAGACTGACCAAGCTTTAGATTGCATTTGGGGTTGGTCAGTGTCAATTTTACAGCAAAGAGGGCATCTGTTTATGCTATAGAGCTTACGTTTGGAAGTATAGACTGACCAAGCTTTAGATTGCATTTGGGGTTGGTCAGTGTCAATTTTACAACAAAGAGGGCATCTGTTTATGCTATAGAGCTTACATTTGGAAGTATAGACTGACCAAGCTTGAGATTGCATTTGGGGTTGGTCAGTGTCAATTTTACAACAAAGAGGGCATCTGTTTATGCTATAGAGCTTACGTTTGGAAGTATAGACTGACCAAGCTTTAGATTGCATTTGGGGTTGGTCAGTGTCAATTTTACAGCAAAGAGGGCATCTGTTTATGCTATAGAGCTTTCGTTTGGAAGTATAGACTGACCAAGCTTGAGATTGCATTTGGGGTAGGTCAGTGTCAATTTTACAACAAAGAGGGCATCTGTTTATGCTATAGAGCTTACGTTTAGAAGTATAGACTGACCAAGCTTTAGATTGCATTTGGGGTAGGTCAGTGTCAATTTTACAACAAAGAGGGCATCTGTTTATGCTATAGAGCTTACGTTTAGAAGTATAGACTGACCAAGCTTTAGATTGCATTTGGGGTTGGTCAGTGTCAATTTTACAACAAAGAGGGCATCTGTTTATGCTATAGAGCTAACGTTTAGAAGTATAGACTGACCAAGCTTTAGATTGCATTTGGGGTTGGTCAATGTCAATTTTACAACAAAGAGGGCATCTGTTTATGCTATAGAGCTTACGTTTGGAAGTATAGACTGACCAAGCTTGAGATTGCATTTGGTTCAAGGTCACTGTCTCTTAATGTAGAAAAATAGTTTCTGCTCAGTACATTTAGTTTGGATGGAGGTATTGCAATGACATATTGTGAGTATGTTGTTGTAGAGTGATTCTATCGGGAGAAGGACACTGTAGAGACCAATTGGAGTGGTTAATATAACAAATATAACTTAACAAGCAAACAAACAAACATTAAATATTTGATCCTTTGTAACATGACTTTGGTCATTTATGCATTATTGTGTTATATTCCTTCGCACTGTTAGTGCATTGTAGCCATTTAACCTGTGCATTGTATAAACAACTAGGGTTGCTTTGACTGAAAGCCACTACATTCAATCAGTCTTTTTCAACTGATTGATATTTTGTTGGTTTGTTGTATTCTTTTATAATGTGCTGTACATTGTCATGTTTCAGTAAAAATGCCATATACCTTTCAGCATTTAGGGAAGCGGCCTGGGCCTTGTATCTTGGGGAAAATAGCATTGCTTTGACTAAATTTGGGAAATTTGAGTATTTAATTGCATGCTAACAAATACTTTAAAATTGAGAATAAGTGTTTTCAATATTGTATTTACTTAGTGTCAACCCACAGAGCTTCATAGAGAAATTAAATCAATGTTGCATTTTGTTTTCATAAAAAAATTGCGTGCAAAACTTCAATTGTAAAATTGTAAAATTTACCAATGAATTAAGTTACTTTACATACATGTGTAGTCATATAACAAGTTGTATAGTACTTTTTTTGTATTGTGTTACTAATTTTGGTGTTAAATATATACTTGTTTCATGAAAACAGTAAAACAAAGCATATAAGATTTGGTTTTCAATTCTATATACAGTACAGCCAAAGCGGAACAAACGTATTTCGCTTTCCGCGGCGGCAAGGCGAAACGAGTCGATGCCGCGTCAGTCGTTGAAGCCGCGTCAGTATGCGTCGGCAAGTCGCATTTCGCCGCGAAACTTCGCATCTGTCCGCCGAGGCATGCCGCGGTCCGCGACATGATGCCGAGTCGATGCGATCATGAAATATTATTTTTTTTAATTATTAGTTACATGTAGTTAACAAATTTTGAAAGAACAATTATAATAATAATTAAAATCATAATAAATTTATTGTGCGCGGATTGTATTAGCATATACATGTAAGCATGGTTAATGTGTCTGGCCAATTATTAAGTTTGTTTCCCGCCCGTAGCGTATGTATTTCACACATAAACAAGGTCACGTAATTATGTTTTCGCACATACAAGTGGTCAAGGCTCCAGCATATGGTGGATTTATAAATTAATTGCATGTTGATTCCGCTATTATATTTAAGCTGAGAAAATTAGCAGTTTGAAGCCACATCAATAATCAAGACGGTGACGACGTATTTGTAGTTTTGTTAATTATCAGCTTATTATAACTATTGTTTGAATATGCGTATATAAACAAGTTTTATTTTGTTCATATTATACAGTTAATATCGCTACTAATTACCCGATAATCCCGTATATTCCAGTTTTAAAGCAAATGCTGGTTAATATTTACGATACACAAACATTCTCGATATTTCCTTAAGTATCAAATACATTTTGGCATTTGTTACTATTTATAGAGATGATGAAATAACGTCTAATCGGGGCGTTTTTTTCCTCCACTGAACACGCGATTTACGCCTGACGTGATGTTCATGTATTTATACAACACAAAATACACCCAAACTTTCCAAACGACGTTCTACATGTCTGCATAATTTTCGCGCGCTTTTTATGAAACAAAGGATATTTTAGCACTGTTTATTTGACGCTAGAATTTGCCAAAGGACGCGTTAGCATTAAAATTCGAAAGTGTGTTTCGGATTACAAATTTAATAATGATAATCGAACGAAACATAAACAGTTGCGCGTAATTAATTCTACGCTACACATACATGTATGTACATGTAGGTGGATATCTTTTCACTCGATCCGCCGCGTACGTATGCGGCGGATTTACTCCGCGAAAGTACGCGTGGTTAATACAGACTCGGCGTCGTTGCGCGGATCGATGCCGAGTGCCACGGCGATATGCCGCGTGAACACACGATTCGGCCGCCGCGGACTAATAATCTGGCCGTGGCGTAGCCGCGGATTATGTTTGTGCCGCTTTGGCTGTACTGTACTATTATGGCCAAACTGAGTACAATCTTACCTTTATTGACGCCAATTACCGTATTTTTACTTGTATAGCGTGCTCCCATGTATAGCGCTCATGCGATTTTTAAAAGCAAAAATGGAGAAAAAAAAGAAATCAAGACCAAAAAACCTGAAAATCGGGCCGAAAATGGCCGCCATTTTTAGATTGCGCAATCATTTAATCTGAGTTTCTCGAGCGCTTAATATTTTGTTTTAAAGAAGGAAGCGTTTATACGATCAGGGGCATGGGTTGCATAGCACTATATTTTAGACAATTTGTAAGATTATTCTCTCAAGAATATGGGGGCCCTAAAAAGGGTCGTTGTGGTCAGCGTGATGGTCTAGGTGTTGTCTATAATGGTCTTCTGTCGATGTCTGATTCGTCAAAACCTTTGAAATCTTCATCGTCGTTGTCGCTGTTGAAAAACTTCGACAATAGCGTGAACGTTTAAAACTACACTGTTGAACGTTTAATATTTATACACACTGAGGTGCAAATGCATACTTTCACGTTCTCAAATGTCAATTAGGGACTCAAATGCTAATTAGCGTCTCAAATTACTCAACAAGTTAATTTACTTATTGCTAGATGAAAGATGTCAATTACGAAGTGCAAAGACCCCGTTTACACCTACCTTATCCTGCGAAACACAACTCCTTCACACCTACCTTTATCTGCATTCATTTTATGTCGAAACAGCCCCTAAAAATGCGATCAATGAAGAAGTGTGAAAACACCAACAGAGACATTTTTTTCATCTTTTAATTTTTGTCAAAACTGTTACTACCCCCGTTCATACCTACCCTGACCCGCTATTTGTTGTGCCGACAATGGCCCCTTCAGTCTATAACATTATAGGGTGTAATTATTCTGCAATACAAAATGGTGGCAATTATGAAGATTTGCGATTACAAAATGGATTTTTCACAATTTAGCAACCAGGAAAGCGTTGTGTCAATGTATTACGCGCACCAAATTTTTATGTGCCCCACTATAGTAGTGGGGGGCATATTGTTTTTGCCCTGTCTGTTGGTTGGTTGGTCTGTTGGTTGGTCTGTTGGTTGGTTTGCGCCAACTTTAACATTTTGCAATAACTTTTGCTATATTGAAGATAGCAACTTGATATTTGGCATGCATGTGTGTCTCATAAAGCTGCACATTTTGAGTGGTGAAAGGTCAAGGTCAAGGTCATCCTTCAAGGTCAGAGGTCAAATATATGTGGCCAAAATCGCTGATTTTATTAATACTTTAGCAATATTGAAGATAGCAACTTGATATTTGGCATGCATGTGTATCTCATAGAGCTGCACATTTTGAGTGGTGAAAGGTCAAGGTCAAGGTCATCCTTCAAGGTCAGAGGTCAAATATATGTGGCCCAAATCGCTTACTTTATGAATACTTTTGCAATATTGAAGATAGCAACTTGATATTTGGCATGCATGTGTATCTCATGGAGCTGCACATTTTTAGTGGTGAAAGGTCAAGGTCAAGGTCATCCTTCAAGGTCAAATATATTGGTCAAAATTGCTCATGAAATGTCACTTTGGCAATATTGAAGCTAGCAATTTTATATTTGAAATGCATGTGTATCTCATGGAGCTGCACATTTTGAGTGGTAAAGTGTCAAGGTCATCCTTCAAGGTCAAACGTCAAACACAATAGGGGGACATTGTGTTTCACAAACACATCTTGTTATTTTGAAATTTGCAGTAAAAATACTGCGCGCTATACAAGGGAAAATACAGTAGAGAAGATGCGAACATTTTGGTTATAATTAGTGTTAGCAAACTACTGTCTTTGGTCAGTTTTCAATAAAGTTTTATGAGTTTTGCATCGAAAATATTTGATCTTTTTGAGAACAGTAATTTGTTTGAAATGTCACTTTTAATAATGTCAAGGAATTTAGCAAATTAAATATAAATACACTGTAACTCCAATATCATATAATTTGTAAATTTGTTGAAAGTGCAACCTGTTTCACATCTGTATTGTAGTTAAACACAAACAACCAAGCACAAATCAATATGTTATTTATTAATTTGTAATCAATTCGCAGAATGTTTATCAGTCAGGACTGGTGTTGATCACACATCGTCATCTTTAAATTTCGTTTATTGTCTGTGATTCGGATCCGCTACGTGTTGGCTGCATAATCTGCAACAACACTGAAAAACACAATACACACAATTGGTAATAAAGTTGTTAACAATTAGCGCTATTCATTACTTTTTTTTCTAAACGAAGTGAACGCATTTGATACAGCTTTACTGCGTTCGCATTTACAGCAATGTCAGAAGTATGTATGCATGGATTACGTTGGATTTTAATGTATCATGCCTATGGTAATTCAGTGTTAATTTTGTTTAAACAGTGGACATAATTATTCGTAAGGATCTTAAATTCGCCAATCGGTCTACTGACATTTAAATAGACGGAAATTAATGCCTGATGAATAAAAATGGTTTTACAGTAGTTTGGTTGGGAGATAAGATGTATTTTGTGACACTAACTTATTGAAATGATTTGTTTTGCAAGTAAACTTGTGAGAATTGCTCTTAGTGTTGTTTGAAACATTCTGCAGACTCTTGCATGATATTTGTTTCATGTGTAAATAATTAAACAAAAAAAATCAAGGACAATAAATATCATTTGCATATTTCATTTTGTTAGATCCCACCTCCACCACCTACTCTACAGGACAGTTTGAAATATAGAACAATCAGAAACAGCTTTATAAGTAGATTAACTTTATATCAAGAATAGAGTAATACAACACTGGATAATAAAAGATTTCATAAGGGTGATGGATGTTTATATATATAGATACTTTTGAACTCGTTACATAAATGAATCATTAACTATAAGTACCTGTATTTTTTTTTCAAATTTATGAATTTGATGCACCTTTTTGAATTGATTTCTCATTAAATAAATGAATTTCTTTATTAACGTACCGAAAGTCCATGAACCAAATGTTCATGAATTATGGTAAAGTGTAGTAAGTGTGTAGTAACTATGATTACTTAACTTTTTAGCCTATGAACTAAAGGTTCATGAAAAGTTCATTAATAACAAAAATACTTTTATGAACCTTTTTTGGTTTCATTTGGAGTTCATGAGCTATTAATTAACTAACATAATGGTTCATGAAAAAATCTTATAGATCATGAACTTTTTTTTGGCATGACTTGGACCAGCCTAGACTGTCAGGTTACAAATGGCGGTTAACTGAGATTTTTGATGTTGGTAATTCATCTTTACAGCATTCTAAAGATTTGCTGTATGTCATGAAAATAGTTGGGTATCTTGTTGCGCCTCTATGGATAACTTTGTGTAATATTATATTAATAATGTTAATTTATACAGTTTAGCTGACAATGATGAAACACAGTATGCAGTATAAATTGGATAAGTAAGTGGAAAGTCTTTGTGATGTTTATTTTAATTTCCATAATTGGAATGTGTAAAATGACTAGGTAAATTTATTTTTTCCCCTGTATTCATCATTTTAGCGATCTTGTATATCTTGTACGTATATATGACAAACTAAATTGTCTCACGGCATATCTTGTTCAGGTCTGCAGAAATAATATACTCTGAAGTCAAATGAGTCACATTTTAAGAGCGCAATTTGACATCAGTCTTTTCACTGTGTCATCAAAGCCTACTATCTATTTTATGTGTTTTGCATTTAAGTCACATGCCCGCTTGTTGTAAAACCACCAGTTTCCTAATATCATATCCATTACTTAAAAATGGGTTAACATAGTTTAAACTAGCATATCGACTATATATCATTGATATTAAAAAACACTTATAAAAACAAATCCTCAATTAAGTCTTTCTAGATCATCATTGACTTTCTTATCAACATGGTCAGAGTTACTGAAATGTTCCATCAAGTACCGAAAAACAGGGTCGGACTGACATTTTCCTGATCTACGACATCATACGACTGTCCATCGTCATCATAGAACTGATCCTCTGAATGCACGTCAGCGTAGTATAGCATAGTCAATATGTTCCATCTGGCTCTTTATATTTATGCCCCCCTTCGAAGAAGAGGGGGTATATTGCTTTGCACATGTCGGTCGGTCGGTCTGTCGGTCGGTCTGTCCACCAGGTGGTTTCCGGATGATAACTCAAGAACGCTTGGGGATAGGATCATGAAACTTCATAGGTATATTGGTCATGACTCGCAGATGACCCCTATTGATTTTGAGGTCACTAGGTCAAAGGTCAAGGTCACGGTGACCCGAAATAGTAAAATGATTTCCGGATGATAACTCAAGAACCCTTAGGCCTAGGATCATGAAACTTCATAGGTAGATTGATCATGACTCGCAGATGACACCTAAAGATTTTCAGGTCACTAGGTCAAAGGTCAAGGTCACAGTGACCCGAAATAGTAAAATGGTTTCCAGATGATAACTCAATAACGCTTTGGCCTAGGATCATGAAACTTGATAGGTAGATTGATCATGACTTGCAAATGACCCCTATTGATTTTCAGGTCACTAGGTCAAAGGTCAAGGTCACGGTGGCTCGAAATAGTAAAATGGTTTCTGGATGATAACTCAAGAACGCTTAGGCCTAGGATCATGAAACTTCGTAGGTAGATTGATAATGGCTAGCAGATGACCCCTATTGATTTTTGGGTCACTAGGTCAAAGGTCAAGGTCACGGTGACCCGAAATAGTAAAATGGTTTTCGGATGATAACTCAAAAACGCTTATGCCTAGGATCATGAAACTTCATAGGTACATTGATCATGACTCGCAGATGACCCCTATTGATTTTCAGGTCACTATATCAAAGGTCAAGGTCACCGTGACCTGAAATAGTAAAATGGTTTCCGGACGCTAATGGCTACGATCATGAAACTTCAAAGGTACATTGATCATGACTCGCAGATGACCCCCATTGATTTTCAGGTCACTAGGTCAAAGGTCAAGGTCATGGTGACCCGAAATAGTAAAATGGTTTCCGGATGATAACTCGAGAACTCTTATGCCTAGGATCATGAAACTTCATAGGTACATTGATCATGACTCGCAGATGACCCCTATTGATTTTCAGGTCACTAGGTCAAAGGTCAAGGTCACAGTGACAAAAAACATATTCACACAATGGCTGTCACTACAACGGAGAGCCCATATGGGGGGCGTGCATGTTTTACAAACAGCCCTTGTTTCATTGACCTCTTGCAAATTCGAGGGGACTTAACAAGTGAGTCTTTAGACATATAACTTGTGGACGTGGAACACTGAAATTTGCTATGAACGGTTTTGGGTGTATAAATTGCAAACGAACTAATCCATTACGTCAATCATGCATGTTCTCGCTTAGCACTAGCCGAAGCGTCTTATCTCGACGAGTAGCTTAATTGCACTGACAATTGATCAATCTGCTAGTGCAGAAGTTGTATGATGTAATAGAATTTATTTTGTGACACTCCTAAGATTAAGGCATCAATTTTTAAACATTCAAGAGCAACTTTCATAATAATTTATTGTTCATGTAAGAACAGTTCATGCTAGGAAACTTTCATTATGGGCTTTGGCACCAAATATTTATGCCCCCCTTCGAAGAAGAGGGGGTATATTGCTTTGCTCATGTCGGTCTGTCTGTTGGTCGGTCCGTCCACCAGGTGGTTGTCAGACGATAACTCAAGAACGCTTGGGCCTAGGATCATGAAACTTCATAGGTACATTGATCATGACTCGCAGATGACCCCTATTGATTTTGAGGTCACTAGTTTAAATTTGTTACGCGACCAGAACTGTCCGGTAAAAGACGTTGTGAAGAGTATACTGTCAGTTTTATTTGGGCAGATTACACTCTTAAATATTCGGCGCAAAACACTGAATCAATGGAAAAATGGGGAAAAAAATTAAATGTTACAAAAAGCTTGTAGTGAAAACTAATTGTCATTATCTTAAATCCTATCTGTTGCCCTGTAAAGGTTAAGTTGTATCTAGCTGGGATCAACTTAGATTGAAAACATATCTTGGTATGACAGTTTTAAACTCTCTTTCCCTACCTGAGGCTAATGCATCTGTAATATTATACATCACTATGATTGAATTTTAAGTTGTAAGAAATATTTTATCCTCATCAAGTATTAGAGGATAGACGCATACATTATTTCTAAACTGCATGACCATTTTATATAATTTAAGGTGAGTATTTTAATAAGATGCAGTGACATGAGGCTTAGCAACAGAGGCAAGGCTTGCAAAGCGCTAAAATGTTTTGTGCCCAGCATGATTTACTTCTTCTTTATATAAAATGCTTACTTGATATTTTATTCATAATAATATTTCATTCTTGATAAACACACAGATATATTGAATGATGCTAAAAGGATCTTGGAATCCCAGTTTAGCACTGGTATGTTTGTTTACTACCCCATTTGCATGAAGTAATAATTATTGAAATACATTGCACTCTAAAATACCAACCAAATAAAGATGTGCTAAAAAGTGATGAAATAAAGCTTATGTGTATTCATTTGGTTGGTTATTATTAGGATCAATTTGGCTGAACAAATAGGGAAATTGATTATGCAGGGCCGTGTTAGAATGTCATGGCCTATGACAAAGTCATTTTATTTTTTGAATATTCAGTGTTTTACTTATTCAGCAGTAATTCTAAATAAATTTCTTTTTATGAAACTACAACTAAATACTTTGTATCCTGTAGATTTAGGGAGGATTCTGTATTTATCACTTTTCCTGTTCTTCCGCCTTTCTATCATGTTTATGTTATTTTAGGCCACTGCTGTGCAATATAAACAATTATGTATCCAATATAGAGTAATTCATTTTAAACAGTTTCATATTAAGATTTTAA
Source organism: Dreissena polymorpha (assembly GCF_020536995.1). Classification (NCBI taxonomy): domain Eukaryota; kingdom Metazoa; phylum Mollusca; class Bivalvia; order Myida; family Dreissenidae; genus Dreissena; species Dreissena polymorpha. Next base: position 184,391,851 of record NC_068355.1, on the reverse strand, counting down.
CAAGTAAGCAGCTATGCAAATTTGTAAAAAGAATTAATTTTATAGCATGATTTTTTTACAGTTAGGCCAACATTTTTTTATTATTTGTTTTACAGGAAATTAAAACAAAATTGAGACGGGGGATAAATAAAAATAAAAGCATAAAAAGTGAGCAGTCGACCAAAAAAATAAAAATAAAACTGTCTAAACTGAATTTTTATTTTATTTTTGAAAATGTAAAATCTCAGCCAATTTAACCGGATTTATACTTACAGTAAAATTTAAGTGTTTTATACATCTCATTACACTGTTGTAGAAGCTTTGTTTAATAATAATAAACATACTTTTATATATATTTATAGGTAAAAGCACCTTTTGCATGTATATTACTTCAATATAGACTAAACACGCCAGGTGTGTATATTAGTATAGTGATCGTTAAACTTTGGTTGAGTGCATATCGTATGTATGTTTATAACAAATATAGCATGTCTTTGACTTAAATAAAAAAGACTATAACAATTTTGACATTATTTAATAGCTTAAACAACCAACTTTCTAACTTTCATCCATGGGTGGAATATGTACATTAAAAACTACTTTTTATACAACAGACTTGCTTTATATCATGATAATTTGTATCAATCATGAAACAAAATTGATCCGCGTAACAAGAAAAAGGACCTTAGGGCAATTGCGACCATTTTGGCTCCAAAAGAGCAGTCTGATCAGGATCCAAACTGTTCAACATTCAGTCAGTACTTATAACGATGTTAAGCGAACACTTTGGATCCTGATCAGACTGTGCTTGAATTGATCTTGATCCAAACTGGTCACAGTCACCCATAAGTCCTTTTTCCAGTGATGCGGCTGAAATACAGGTTTATCATATTATATCCAACCCATCATTTAGAATACTGAAGACTTCACTCTATCAGACTAGTATTAATATTATTCATATCTCTATAACCCTCTCTGAATATCAAATGAAATGCAGCACATGCTTTTCATAACACTATAACTCTCTGTTTCTTAAATGAAATATTTACATTTTATGTACTAGAACTTTCACTATGTTAATTAGCCTTATATAATATATATCAAAATACTGTAGGTTTCCAGGTATAGCGCGCTCCCGTGCATAGCGCGCAGGCTGTTTTTTAAATGCAAAAATGGAGAAAAAAATATTTTAAGACAATAAAACCACCAAATCAGACCAAAAATGGCCGCCATTTTACTATTGCACAATCCAATAATCCGGGGCATTGGAAAGCGTAATTAAGCATTCAAAATAGGAAGCGTCATTATGATTAGGAGCATGGGTTGCATAGCAATATACTTTTCTGACAATTTTGTAATTTTGTAGCAAAAGATTAACAGTCCACGTGCATTTCGTGAAAAACGTGAGAAAATAATTGAATTAGTGTACATTGTGATATTTTTCCTCGAGGAAAGCATGGGCATTACCGGTAAATTTGAATGTCGCATGGGAGACAGGGATACAGTTGTTGAGGTACACCACTGTTGAACGTTCAATATTTATACACACAAAATGCAATTGCATATCTTCACGTTTTCAAGTGTCAATTAGTGTCTCAAATGTCAATTAGCATCTTAACAAGTTGTGGCACATATTACTCAATAAAATCTGCCAATTACGAAGTGCAAAATGACCACCTTTCACACCTACCGTTACCCGCAAAAAAGACCTCGTTCGCACCTACCCTTGCCTGCTTTCCGAAATGTTGACAACAATCCCCATAGGAATTCATCAATAAAGAAGTGTAAAAACACAAACAAAGAAATGTCCGCAAGTTTATTCAAACAAATTTATTTTCGACCAAAACTTCTACCGCATTCATAACTACCAGTAGCGACTTCTTGTTGTTTCGACAATGGCCCCTCAGTCTGTACGATTATAGGGTGGTAGTTTTCTGGGAAAAAAACATGGCGGCCATTTTGATTATTTACGATTACACAACATATTTTTTACCAATTTAGCAGCCAGGATAGCGTTGTATCAATGTATAGCGCGCACCACCTTTTAAATTTGAATTTTGGAGGTAAAACACTGCGCGCTATACGTGGAAACCTACGGTATGTGTCAAATTACATGCTAGCATAACATGTAAAATATGTATCTAAACATGTATATTATAAAATGTTACAACACACAAAAAGTACAAGAGAAATATAAATATTGTCTGGAAAATAATTATTAATTGTTTTAAATACTGATATGGAACAACTAATACAGTTACTGATTAGAAAGTAATTAATACTGATATGGAACAACTAATACAGTAACTGATTAGAAAGTAATTAATACTGATATGAAACAACTAATACAGTAACTGACTAGAAAGTAATTAATACTGATATGGAACAACTAATACAGTAACTGATCAACTAGAAAGTAATTAATACTGATATGAAACAACTAATACTTATGGACTCCCGGGATTGACTAGAAAATAATTACCGGTAATACTTATATGGAACAACTAATACTGTACAAAAAGAAACAATAACTGAACAATGAGTACTTTATATATGTCATAGCAGTACAAAAACAAACATGGCACTTGCCAGTAGAAAGACAGCGCACAAATCCTACATCTATCAAGTACAACTGTTAAAACTTTTATACTATATTATGAAAACCAGACATAACAACTTTGCAACCATTATGGCACCACGTCATCAGCAAAACCTTTGAACAATACTTGTCACATAGCACTTGTGCAGTTTTCATAGAACAGCCAAGTTAAAAAACAGCTGAACTACCTGAACTCACTCTGGTAGAAGAGGAGCTGATCAATCTTTGTTTATATATTTTTATTTTTTTTTAATTTTGACCTTGCTGTCCAGGATAGCCCATGAAAGTGCAAGCACTTATTTCCAATGGGGTACTTTTCTACAGAAGAGACAGTATTGAGATACAAGGAATCTGTGTGCGATACCCTAGCTCCTTGCGAATAGATCCCTTGGTTCTTTTACGTGCTCAGTGTATAGCACCGATACATGCGAGAATTACCTGGGTTTCATACCAGTACATCTCTAGTTGGGTGGGAAACACTTGAAGCATTTCTAAAATTTCCAGTGCCCCGGCCAGGAATTGAACCAGGGACCTCTGGAATGGTAAACCAGTGTGTTACCACTAGACCACCACACTGCCAATCAATTTATCAATTTAAAGGGGCCTTTTCATGTTTTGGTAAATTGACAAAATAAAAAAAGTTGTTTCAGATTCGCAAATTTTCGTTTATATTATGATATGTGTGAGAAAACAGTAATACTGAACATTAAGCATGCTCTAAAATATCTATTATATGCATCTTTTGATGATTTAAAAACCTGCAAAGTGAAACGATTGAATAATGTGGAAAGTTCTGTTGTTGTCGTTATATTTTGTGAAACTTGGAGGATTGCTTATATAGAGTAAAAATTACACTCCCTCATAGCATGAGCGCGGATGGCCGAGTGGTCTCTGCAAATACGTTTATAATTTTTATGTTCGTTTCACATACAGTACAGCCAACGCCGAACAAACATATTCTGCGATCCGCGGCAGCAAGGCGCAACGAGTCGATGCCAAGTCATCCGTTGAAGCAGCGTCAGTATGCGGCGGCAAGTCACATTTCGCCGCGAAGCTTCGCATCTGTCCGCCGAGACATGCCTAGGCAAGCCGCAATCCGTGAAATGACGCCGAGTTGATACGCATCTTCAAATCAAAATCTTTTTAAAATGGTTAGTTAGTCAAAGAAATTTAAAAGAACAATTATAATAATATTTAAATCATAATTAATTTAATGTGCGCGGATTCAAAATAGATAGACTAGTTAATAAAAAAGCACGCTGTTGTTTTGTTTTTAGTGATTGCATTCCCGTTTCTAAAGAAATTGCTGTCATCTGGATAGAAATAATTATAATATTAAAAGAATGCAAATAAAACAAGAGCACCGCCTTGCGGGTGCAGACCGCTCATCTATTTTCTTTTAAAAGGTGAGGGGACTCTCATTTTCAATCACAAAGGAGGGGGGGATGGAGTGAAGAGGGGTGTACATGTATAGTGTGGGGGCGTGGACATTTATTACATTATCTTCCAAAATTGCGAAAAAAAAATGCAAAAAATGCAAAAAAAAATCGTGGGGGGGGGGGGGGGGGGGTGGGGGAGATTCTTGGGTGCGATGGATGGACGGTATTTCAAACATAATATAATAAAAATAAATATTTGTGTTGTTTAACCGTTTAAAAAAAAATAAAAAATAGGGGGGGTGGGGTGGGGGGTATAGTGTGAGGGTGTGGTGGTCATTTATGAGATGATCTTAAAAAAAATTAAAAAAAAATAGGGGGGGGGGGGGGGGGGATTCGAGGGGGGGGGGGGGGTGGTGGGTATTCCTGGGTGCGATGGTTGGACAGTATTTCAAACATAAAATAATAAAAAGAAATATTTGTGTTGTTTAACCGTTTAAAAAAAAAAATTGGGGGGGGGTGGGTGGGGTGGGGGGGAGTATAGTATAGTGTGAGGGTGTGGTGGTCATTTGTGAGATGATCTTAAAAAAATAAAAAAAAAAAAAAAAAAAAAAAATAAGAGGGGGAATTCGGGGGGGGGGGGGGGGGGGGGGGGGGGGGTATTGTAAAGTGTGAGGGTGGTAATTTGGGAGATGATCTTAAGATGATCTTCGGAGGGGGGGGGAATTCGGGGGGGGGGGGGGGGGTATTCTTGGGTACGATGGTTGGACGGTATTCCAAACATAAAATAATAAAAATAAATATTTGTGTTTTTTAACCGTTTCAAAAAAAACCAATTTGGGGGGTGGTGGGGGGTATAGTATAGTGTGAGGATGTGGTGGTCATTTGAGAGATGATCTTAAAAAAAAAAAAAAAAAATTAGGGGGGAGGGGTTTCGGTTGGGGGGGGGGGGGGGAGAGACCCGGGGGATGGTTTGGGTGGAGTCTATTGTGGTATGTCAGGTAAGAGTAGTTTTGTCAAAGTATCAAAAAATCTAATCACATAAATAAAGAAGTTATTGCATTTTTAGCAAAATAATAATTTGACCTGGAGAGTCAAGGTCATTTAAAGGTCAAGGTAAAATTCAACTTGCCAGGTACAGTAACCTCATGATAGAATGAAAGTATATGAAGTTTGAAAGCAATAGCCTTGATATTTTACAAGTAAAGTGGATCGAAACACAAAATTTAACCATATATTAAAAGTTACTAAGTCAAAAAAGGGCCATAATTCCGTAAAAATGACAACCAGAGTTATGCAACTTGTCCTTTTACTGTACCCTTATGATAGTTTGCGAGTGTTCCAAGTATGAAAGCAATATTTATGATAGTTAAGGGGTAAAGTGGACCAAAACACAAAACTTAACAAAATTTTCAATTTTCTAAGTATAAAGGGCCCATAATTCCGTCCAAATGCCAGTTAGAGTTACATAACTTTGCCTGCACAGTCCCCTTATGATAGTTAGTAAGTGTTGCAAGTATGAAAGCAATAGCTTTGATACTGTAGGAATAAAGTGGACCTAAACACAAAACTTAACCAAATTTTCAATTTTCTAAGTATAAAAAGGGCACATAATTCTGTCAAAATGCACGCCAGAGTTATCTTACTTTGCCTGCCCAGTCCCCTCATGATAGTAAGTAAGTGTACCAAGTTTGAATGCAATAGCATTGATACTTTCTGAGAAAAGTGGACCTAAACGCAAAACTTAACCGGACGCCGACGCCAACGCCAACGCCAAGGTGATGACAATAGCTCATAATTTTTTTTCAAAAAATAGATGAGCTAATAATATATGAGCAAGATAATTTATCTTGATATTTCATTCATACTAATAAGTAAGATTTATAATCTATCGATCAATTAACAATTATAGAGAATTGTTTCGACCAATTACATGCAACCTATGCATTGTTCATGAAATGGACAATAGGTGTTGATCTCATTGTCACAAGTTTGGAAAAACTCATCTAATCTAAAAATATTGACCCATTTCATCCTCCAATGATAGTTCAATTCAAATAAGAATGGTTGATACTGTAGGTGATTTTGAAATTATTTTAAAGTGTCAGCCCTGTTTGTACCCACACATATGTAGGTTTGTGGAAAAACTTGCCCATTCTGTCAAAAAGTCTATCAAGGATTCAAAGACTAGGTACTAATAATTTTCAACTGCGTCCAACACAATGTCATAAATGTTATGAAAAATAGATTGCCATACAAAAACAAAAAAACTTAAACCAAGTTAACAAATTACTTCCAATATTTCCATAAAATATGTCTACCTTTCACCACATATATTTGTAATGTATGAAGCATAAAATAATGCACAATGTTCAACATAATAATTATGTTAAACCATGGTGTTATTACAAACATAAACCAAATATTTTTATAGTAAATTGAAGCTTTTTGATATAGATGTCTTGCATAACACATACACCAAAGCACTTGTCCATTTGCCATTATTTGATTACACATGGTACATGCATTGCAAGAATTCCCAGAATTAGAAACATACAACTAAGCCAAGCTATAAACAATAACCAGTATGCAGAATAAATGATCATCACCAATAAAACATAAATGTTATTATTAAATTTAGCATTTCATTGTGGTGGCTTATGCTTACCCATTTACTCTGTATAAAGCAGCAAATTGTTATAAAACTTGATATATAATAAAATTAAACATGATACGAGTCAAATAATTAATTACATTACATATAAAAAGGGGTCATGTATGACTGCATATTGATACATATTTGATCAGCACTAGCAAAAACATTAAGAGCGGAACACGCTTAAGGTCAAAGTAAAACATTCGTAAAAACGTTTTACAAATGTTAAGAAATTCTGTTGATTTTTAACAATACTGACGCAATGACATCTTGTTATTTTGAAGCAAAATGTTCACAGAACCAGCACTCCAAACATCCAACTAACATCACCATTGATTGAAGCCAGTATCACACAATCTTTCCAGTAACAATAATATCCACTCATGTCAAAAAACAATATTTAACGGCAATTCATTGAAAATAATCACTAAACTGCGCTCATAATTTGTGACTAATTTCGTATTTAGGCATAAACATGTTTGTTATATGTTTCCTGACCAAATACATTAGGATTGGGTGGAGATAAATAAAACCTGAGGATGTTTTAAAATTTAATAAATATACAAAAACTTTTCATTAATAGCACCAAACATTGTAAAAAATGTTATTACTTTCTACAAAAAAAAATGTAGAAACACAGATCATAACACTTTTTTCTGATATATTTTTCCTTTAAAGACGTTTCAACGTTTTTTTGTATAACTGAAAAACATTTTCTGTATGTAATATATATGAAATTTTACTGTTAAGGAACAGAAAATATATGTTATTTACAAAAAACAAACTTTTTAAAGCTTTTGTATGCAAAATACACTTGGTAAAAGAGTGTATTCTGTGCCCATTAATTATTATCCTTACTGGATAGGAAACTGAACAATTAAATTATTAAAAAAAATAATAATAATGACAGAAAAAAATGAAAATTTGACAAACTCAACAAAATGATCAAGGGTCATGGAAAGTCTGGTAACATGAAAAACAAACATATTTTTTGTATGTCCTAAGTGCCTCTAATGACACCGCTTAACTACACGACTCCAATTACTAGCATATATCTCATCACATACCTGGAGTTTCTCGATTCTCTCCTGCACGGATCGCTTGTCTCCCTTGACATCAGCCTGTGACTGCAGCTTCCTGCGCATGGCCACCACCCACGACTTGCACTGCTCGAAGGAACCTGTGTAGGCCTGGTGGTCAAGTACGTACTGCTCCCAGCGTCGACACAGCTCCTGAAAACATCCCATCAGTATTAAATTTATTTAATCCTTTACAACTTAGATATGCACTGATGAGAAGACTGCGAGTTACTTGCATGCTGTTCTGAATTAATGCTGGTTGCATAAAGCCATTTTCATTTTGCTTCAAAAGGGGGGGGGGGGGGTGGGGAACATATGAATACATAGGTTATTGGACAACATTATTCAGATTTATGTAACTCTTTACTGCTTAGATACGCACTTTAATGTTCTACACTGCAAAACACTGCACAGTAACACGTTAAAAAAAAACTTGTCACATCAATGTCAACAGATTTTTTAAACATGCTTGGTGCAATTAGTTGCAGCACATTTTTGCAGGGTTTGTTTTAATTACATTTTATTTGTTAATTTTCAGACTTTCGCTATTAGGCTAAACCAGCCTCCATAGATAATAAGCTAACCAATATGTATCACATTAGGGTCTTTTATAAGAAATCTTGAATTTGATCTTGACCTCCATAGGTAACAAGTAAATTCGTTGAAAGGTATCCCCCGCCAAATATAAATTTTGTAACAGACAGACGGGAAAGACAAATTCAATATCCCTCCGCCATTTGCAGGGGATAATAAGCTAACGGAGGCAAATCACGAGCCAATATTTTACAAGAAATGTTAGCCACATACCTTGACAGTGACCTTCAGGGTCTGGTACTTGGAGGCGAGCTGTGATGCCTGACTGATCACACGAGTGTCCGTGCTAACCCTCACCAGATCCTGCGCAGAGTCACTCAGAGAATCAATATCACCTTGACGACCGTTCAACTCCTCCTGGAGCTTCCTCAGTCTCTCCAGCTGTGTTTGCTTGTCCTTGAGCGTGGCCTTGAGCTCCGTGTCCTTGACCTTGAGCTCAACCTCCTTAAGCCAGGAGTTGCAGCGCTCGTACCAGGAGTCAAACTCCTTCCATTGGTCCATACAGTTCTCCAGGTCTTTCTTGGTCTGGAATATTTGGGGTCAAAATATTGGTATAGTGACCTGGCCAAGACCTCTTGAGAAAAAGTAACAAATAATAAAAGAACTATAAACTAACTGAAATTGCTTTACTTCCAGCAAACATTCCATTTGCGAACACAATTTATTAAAATAGGAAATATACCCAAAATGCACAGGATAATCATGGACAACACTTTCCTCCTAAAATGGATTTTCACTTCATAAGAGAGTTCATTACAAAAATTACCGCAAAAGCAGATAGATCAACTGACCTTTTGCAGGGCTGTTACAAATGCCTCCCAGTCGGCCCTCAAAGCCTCGGTCTCCCTGACGATGCTGTCCTTGCCCTGAGGGGCAGTGTTAGGGAGCACTTTCTCAGCTAGTGCCACAATGTTCTTCACCTTTGGCTCTCCCTCCATCTTTGTTGCCAGAATGTCCTACAATGTGGGTTACATACCACTATTATATAGAGGTTTGATTGGATTTCACTTGCCTGCAGGTGTGAATGTGTTTGTTTGAATATTTTCAAGTGAAAAACCTTATGGTTTGCGTGCTCTCAGTATACTTTCATTTCTCTGGGAACAAACTAAAGTGGCTAAAAGAAATGTGTCCAGTGTAGACATTAAAAAAATCTGCAGGATTAAGTTTTGTTTGCATACTTAAACATTCCTGAAAATGTTTTTTTAAATAATCTATTACTAAAATGTATTACAATCAAGAGCAAACAAACCATTGGTAGAATGTTTTGTAGTAAATGCCTTACAAAAATGCAGATTCTATATTCTGACAACAAGTCAAAGCAGAAATAAATGTTTTTATGCTATAAACACTTAAAAATGATGTGCAATTGGAAGAATATATGTTTATACACAAACATTACTCAAAGTAGCAATTTGAATTACCAGTAATCCACACTCATGCATACATTTCATAAATAAATAGCGTTATAAAATAAAGTTATTCTAAATGGCATAATGTCTTTAGTTACCCAGTAAAATAACTTCATCATTTTAAAATCTTATAGCATCCGCTAAATATTATAATCAATTTTAAGCTAGAAACATAGGCACTTTCATAGTCCGGACAGTAACTGGACACAAATCAACAGTAATGAGCATTTCAAAATACAAACAACTTATGAAACCATTTTTAAAAAATTATGCCATTCTTACTTAAATGAGTACATATTGGTAATGAGATGCATGCATGTATACATATCCAGAAAATTAAAACATAAACAGCACATGCAAACTGGAAAAGTGTAGTTCTCAAGTTTTGCAAGCAAAAACAAATAAATATGTTTTCAAAGTAAAGAGAACTGAAATTCTTTTAATACTAATATAATTTATAAATGAAAATAAAATAAAAGTGTTTAGTCGTGTAAATAACAGTGGACAACAATGATCACAACTTAGATTGTTTCAAACCAAAACTTATATACATGTATAAATATCTAATTGTTATGGTGACTGATGCAAACATAAAATTGAAATGAATTCTAAACAAACAAAATCGCAAAAACAAAAATAAGTTATTTGAAAGTTTAATAATTGATGGATAAATAAATGAGCCAAACTCTGTGAAAAGGGGGTTTAATGCAAGTGCGTAAAGTGTCATCCCAGATAAGCCGGTGCAGTCTGCACAGGCTAATCAAGGACAACACTTTCCGCCTACAATTGATTTTTGCTAATAAGAAACATTCTTAAAACAAAAGGCGTAAAGTGTCGTCCCTGATAGGCCTGTGTGACTGTACAGGCTTATCTGGAACGAAACTTTATGCACATGCATTAAACCCCTTTTTCACAGAGCGTAGCTCAAATTCAAGAACAAGAGGCCCATGAGGGCCTGAATCACTCTACTGGCTGGAATCGATAGGGCTCAAGCCTTGATAGTATGAGCAATCTGAGTAAGTTTTAAATAAACAGACCCAAAATGGGAAATTTATCGCATAAACAAGAAGAAACGTAAAATTTAAACTTCAAATGGCTCCTTTTCAACAATAAGTTGGACAAATTTTCTTCACTCTCAATGGGCTTCTGGCCCTTGATGATATAAAACATCCGTTGAAGTTTCAAAAGGATAGAACTTTATATGTAAACAAACAAGAAATGTGTTTGTCGGAAACACTATGTCCCCTTCTGCGCCGCTTTTAATTTTTTTTTACCTTTAACCTTGAAGGATGACCTTCACCTTTCACCACTCAAAATGTGCAGCTCAATGAGATACACATGCATGCCAAATATGAAGTTGCTATCTTCAATATTGCAAAAGTTATGGCAAAATGTTAAAGATTTTCATTTTTTCTCAAATTCAAGGGGAGATAGTTCTGGACTTACAACTCCAATATTGCTCATTTTAGAGTTTGACTCATCATTCAGATAAAGACACTGTGCAAGTTATGAAATGATTGGATGAAAACTGTGGACTTTATTGCGTAAACAACCCTTATTTCGCAATTTTCTCAAATTCAAGGGGAAATAATTCGTGACTATTTACTCTGATGTAACCCATTTTCAATAGGGTTCGAGTCCTCATTAATATAAAGACACTGAACAAGTTTGAAAAGAATCGGATGAAAACTGTAGACTTAATCGCGTAAACAAGAAAAAGTCTTACGCGTGCACGCACGGACCACAGAAACCACGCCATGACATAAGCTCTTCAGGCCTTCGGCCAGTAGAGCTAAAAAACAACACTTATTTGTGTCCATAACACAAGAACATAAAACATTGTACACTTTTCAACATGGACGCATACCATTTTCACTGCTAATATTTCAACATTCAACTAGCAAAACAAAATATACACAATGTATTTATATAAATATAATTTGGAAATGTTAGCTTTAAGTTAATTTCTGAAGTTTCCATCACCGAAATTGTATTAAATTTTGTTAAATAGCATGTTTTGGGGTATAAAAACTTATTTAAGGAGTTGGGGTATAAAAACTTATTTAAGGAGGAGTATAATATTTTGGTTTAAAACTGAATATAGAATAATAATATGAAACAATAATATTTTAAATGCACCATATAGAATAATAATATGAAACAATAATATTTTAAATGCACCATACATTGGCTTTATGTTTTATAAACTGCCAAACTCGATCCAATCTTAAACAAGAGCACCGCCTTGCGGGTGCAGACCGCTCATCTATTTTCTTTTTAAAGGTGAAGGGACTCTCATTTTCAATCACAAAGGAGGGAGGAGTGGAGTGAAGAGGGGTGTATAGTGTGGGGTTGTGGACATTTATTACATTATCTTCCAAAAAAGCGAAAAAAAAAATAAAATAATAAAAAAATCGGGGGGGGGGGGGGGGGGGGTATAGTGTGAGGGTGTGGTGATAATTTGTGAGATGATCTTAAAAAAAAAAAAAAAAAAAAAAAAAAAATCAAAAAAAAAAATTTGGGGGGGGGGTGGGGGGGGTGGGGTGGGGGTATAGTGTGAGGGTGTGGTGGTCATTTGTGAGATGATCTTATAAAAAAAAAAAAAAAAAAAAAAAAAAATTAGGGGGGGGGGGAGGGGGGGGGAGGGGGGGAGGGGGGGGGAGGGCACGGGGATGGTTTGGGTGAAGTCTATTGTGGTATGTCAGGTAAGAGTAGTTTCATCAAAGTATCAATCAAATCTAATCATAAATAAAGAAGTTATGGCAATTTTAGCAAAATTTAATAATTTGACCTTGAGAGTCAAGGTCATTCAAAGGTCAAAGTAAAATTCAAGTTGCCAGGTACAGTAACCTCATGATAGCATGTAAGTATTTGAAGTTTGAAAGCAATAGCCTTGATACTTCGAGTGGATCGAAACACAAAATTTAACCATATATTAAAAGTTACTAAGTCAAAAAAGGGCCATAATTCCGTAACAATGACAACCAGAGTTATGCAACTTGTCCTTTTACTGTACCCTTATGATAGTTTGTGAGTGTTCCAAGTATGAAAGCAATATCTATGATACTTTAGGGGTAAAGTGACCAAAACATAAATCTTAACCAAATTTTCAATTTTCTAAGTATAAAGGGCCCATAATTCCGTCCAAATGCCAGTCAGAGTTACATAACTTTGCCTGCACCGTCCCCTTATTATAGTTCATAAATCTTGCAAGTATGAAAGCAATAGCTTTGATACTGTAGGAATAAAGTGGACCTAAACACAAAACTTAATCAAATTTTCAATTTTCTAAGTATAAAAAGGGCACATAATTCTGTCAAAATGCCAGTCAGAGTTACATTACTTTGCCTGCACAGTCCCCTTATGATAGTTAGTAAGTGTTGCAAGTATGAAAGCAATAGCTTTGATGCTTAAGGAATAAAATGGACCTAAACACAAAACTTAACCAAAATTGTCAATTTTCTAAGTATAAAAAGGGCACATAATTCTGTCAAAATGCATGCCAGAGTTATCTAACTTTGCCTGCCCAGTCCCCTCATGATAGTAAGTAAGTGTACCAAGTTTGAATGCAATAGCATTGATACTTACTGAGAAAAGTGGAACTAAACGCAAAACTTAACCAAAATTTTCAATTTTTTAAGTATAAAAAGGGCACATAATTCTGTCAAAATGCACGCCAGAGTTATCTAACTTTGCCTGCCTAGTCCCCTCATGATAGTAAGTAAGTGTACCAAGTTTGAATGCAATAGCATTGATACTTTCTGAGAAAAGTGGACCTAAACGCAAAACTTAACCGGACGCCGACGCCAACGCCAACGCCAACGCCAACGCCAACGCCGACGCCGACGCCAAGGTGATGACAATAGCTCATAATTTTTTTTCAAAAAATAGATGAGCTAAAAATCAAATTTATAAAAACAAAATACGATTATCACGGGCATGTATTAATAAAATTTCAATAATCATTTGCCATTGTCATTTTTAGAATGGGCTAAAGTTCTTTAAATTACTTTGTGTGCGTTTATTGCGCCGTATGATTATTGTCTTTATATTAAACGATCAACAAACATATTTGTTTTGGGTTTAATTTTTACAACAAAATGTATAAGCATATAAACAATGTCACGTATTTATGTTTTCGCGCATACGAGTGGTCAAGACTCCTGCAGGTGGTGGAATTATTATTGCTTGTTTTTGCTATTGTATTTTAGCTGAGACGATTAGCAGTTTGAAGCCACATCAATAACCAACACTTAATTGTTGTTTTATTAATTATCAGCTTATTATAACTATTGTTTGACTATGCGTATATAAAGTAGTTTCATTTTGTTTATATTATACATTTGATATCGCGAATCATTACCCGATAATCCCGTATATTCCAGTTTTAAACCAAATTCCGGTAAATATTTACGATAAAAGTGCTCAAGACACACACACATTCGCAATTATTCTTAATAGAGATGGCATCGAATACCTATATCGGTATTCGAATATTCGCAAATCCATTCAATCGAATATTCGAATATTCGCATAAAACGGCTGGATTGATATAACTTCTATTACTCAGTTTCGTATCCAGTTGGGATATTAAACATTAATTGACCCAGAAATACAATTGAATATACAATTGTTGTGTTGAGAAAAAGAAAGGAAATGTAGCTTAATTGTAAAAAAAACTTTGATAAAGCCTATTTAAGCGAAATATATCAGAAAAGACTGAAACTTGTTCTGTGTTAACTTCCATTGCTTTGTAAGTTATATCTGTTTGCTGAATACGAGGCTGTTTGTTAACGTTGGTATCGAATAATTGTATCGCTGTCGGCTAATGCTATGACCGATACTGTAATCTGGCACAAATAGAAGAAAAACATCATGTTATATAGTTTTAGTTTTATTTGAAATGTTAAAGTAGCGATAGCGTGTATGTTTATATAAAGAAACATATCAATAAGGCATGCAAAGGAAACCAAATATTCAAGAACAAATATAAGGAAAAACATCATGTCTTAAAGTTTTGTTTTGCTTTATAACGTACTTCAATGCCAAAACGACACACTTTTGTTATTTTTCGCGCTGAACCCGCCCGTTGCCGGTTAGAAACCAAGAAGCCCGACGTAGGTTAAGTAAAGCGCGCCTCGATGTAGCATTCTAACACGACACGTGCCAAATTTTATATTAACATAGAAGAAAATCGTCTGTGGTATATTCTGGAATAATAATGGGCGGAGCGTATACACTGAAAGCACGCGCTGTTAATAAATGAAAGTCGGAGATCTGATCGACAGAACAGCTGAAATATAAATTTTGCGAAAATGAGTAATTCACACATTTTTATGGCTGTTCATACTGTGATCACAGAAACTTAATTATTATTCGCCAGTCAAATGAAGCTGTTAATTGGCACCCCATTGACCAACACGATTCGGGGCCTTTCTTAGAGTGTGCATATAGTATTGCGCAATCAACGTTGATACGGGCTGCGTTATTAGTTTGACACGAAGAACGTCACATCATACATGTTAATCCCAAGTGATTTCAGTGCCAATTAGTGAGCGGTTCGCAGGTTATTAAATATTAAGGCAATTACGTTTTAAAAAATGCGAATATGCGAATATCTATTCTGTTATTCGAATAATGACCATTCAATTGAATATTCGAATAATTTTGCCATCCCTAATTCTTAAGTATCAAATACATTTTGGCATTTGTGACTATTTAAAGATGTTATGAAATAACGTCCAATTGGGCCGTTTTTTTCCCACTGAACACGCATAAATCGCCTGACGTGATGTACATGTTTTATACAACACAAAATACACCCAAACTTTCCATGCGACGTTGTACATGTCTGCATAATTTTCGCGCGCTTTTTATGGAGACAAAGGGTATTTTAGCAGTGTTTATTTGACGCTAGAATGTGTTAATGTAGCATTAGCATTAAAATTTGGAAGCGTGTTTCGGATTACAAATTTAATAAAGATCATTTCAGAATCGAACTAAACATTAACATTGTGCGTCACTTATTCAACCGGGAAAACGATAATTTGTTAAAGCGCATTAGGTGCCAAATCTCTTATTAATACGTGAAAATAATAAATATGAAAGAAGCGTAAATCTAGGTTTCTATGCTACACAAATGAACATGTAGGTGTATATCTTTTCACTCAATCCGCCGCGTACGTATGCGGCGGATTTACTCCGTGAAAGTACGCGAAGTTAAAACAGACTCGGCGTCGTTGCGCGGATTGATACCTAGTGCCTCAGCGATATGCCGCATGAACACTCGACACGGCCCCCGCATACTAAATTTCTGGCCGTGGCATAGCCGCGGATTATGTTTGTGCAATGTTGGCTGTACTGTAATATGGGAATGATGTCATAAATTGTGTTTTCAAGATTAACGTTTCTAATCAAAATGATTTCTTCTCCATTTTTAATTAATTTGATTTTGAAATATTCCCCATTCGCCTCATTGTTGTTAACGTCCGCCATTTGCGAAAATTCAATATAAAAATCATTTGTAAAATACTCACAGATTGGCTAATAGCGTGTGGTATTGGCTGCAATAGCCAATGAAAATTGCTGACGCTTTACAAGTCGACTTGGCACAACGAAACAACCCGTATAATAAACATTTTTTTAACAACACTTTCTGCAATGTGCACAATTTTTTTTCAAGTTTTGGATAAAATATTATGGTGGTTGAAATGTAAATAAAAAACCCGTAAGTGACTTTTATTTTTATTTGTTTTTGTCAAACTTTAGGGTCGGGCGCTCCTGTAAAACAAACAATAAAAAAATGTTGGCCTTAAAGTGTGTACACAAAGCATAATACCATTGTTTTGCGCAAATACCTTACTCAGTCAGTTTAAATAGACTGTTTGGGGCATTTTTTGAAGTGTGTCAATAATAATATGCCTTAAATTGCTTTTTTAACAATGTAACGGTAGAGATCCGTTACAATGGAAGAATAGAATTTGGAAGAGAAAAACATCTCTACCCAGCGGGGCTCAAACCATGTCTGCTAGAAATTCTATGGCCCAAACCACTTGACCATTAAAATTGTTAACATGTTATACTTGATATAAGTGACCAACGTGTTGTAACAAAATTAAAAGAAAACAAGAAAATCATTCAAAATTATCCAGTTGTTTTATGTTCTTTAATCCTTTATAATTGTATAGATATCAAATGATGATAATTCATAAAGTAGCTGTATTTTCATTATCATTTTTAGCTCGGCTGTTTTCGGAGAAAACCCGAGGTATTGTCATAGCCAGCTCGTCGTTCAACGTCCGACGTCCGCTGTCCGCGTCGTGCTAAAACCTTTACATTTTGTTAAAGTTTTGAACATTGGCTCTTAAATCAAAGTGCTTCAACCTACAACTTCGAAACTTCACATGTAGCTGCACCTTGATGAGTTCTACATGCCACACCCATTTTTGGGTCACTAGGTCAAAGGTCAAGGTCACTGTGACCTCTAAAAAAACACAAACAAAAACAAAAAAACATTGCATTTTATTAAGGTTTTGAACATTGGCTCTTAAATCAAAGTGCTTCAACCTACAACTTTGAAACTTCAGATGTAGCTGCACCTTAATGAGTTCTACACGCCACAGCCATTTTTGGGTTACTAGGTCAAAGGTCAAGGTCACTGTGACCTAAAAAAAAAAAAGTTCATTTATTAAAAACTGCACCCGCAGCCGAGCGTGGCACCCGTTATGCGGTGCTCTTGTTTGTTGTGAGTCGTATTTCACTCACATGTGATATTGATGGTGTACTTTTATTTTATTTTTATCTGTGACAAAATTTTGGAAAATTGTAATTTTGACAATCTGTGATCAAGTCCCTTTAAGTATGGTCATAAAACAACTTAACCAGCATACATCATTATTATTTATATCACGAAGATTTAAATAACTTCATATCATCATCAGGTCACTGTGTTGAGTCACAGGCAGCACCTGTACCAAAAGCTCAAAGTTTTTTTAAAAGTAAGAGTTCAAATTATAAATATGGCTGTAGGGCAGATCATTAGCTATTGTAAGTTTAGGTCAGTACAAATATCATGCATGTTTGAAATAAAATGCTGCAAATAATCACTATTGTGTTGCGTGCAACACCTGTGTCCTTAGAGTTAATGTACAAGTAAAACCAACATCATTACATAGACCAAATATTTGCAGGATACAATTTGTTCTTGGCTTTTTAATATTTTGATAATAAACATGTACATGTATGATGAGCCTAAAATTTGTTTTATATACTCTTTGTTTGTGTCCAAACATGTCATCTGTGCATTATAGGTGATATATTTTACATGATACTTAACATCATGCAAATATTTTCTGATATTTGTTACATTTAATAATTTTTATTTGGGTACACCATGGTTTGTAAAGCATTGCAAAACATTGCGAGCCATCTCGTAAGAGAGCCTGTTGTTCCCAACTGTCAAACAGGTGCTGGCGTCTACAGTTTCTGTTAAAACCATTTATTATTTTTCATCCTTCTTAGATTACATG
This sequence comes from Dreissena polymorpha, assembly GCF_020536995.1. Lineage (NCBI taxonomy): Eukaryota > Metazoa > Mollusca > Bivalvia > Myida > Dreissenidae > Dreissena > Dreissena polymorpha. The sequence continues at coordinate 184,373,631 of NC_068355.1, read as the reverse complement.
ATTCAAAAGCATCCATGTCTAGATTCCTTTGCTGATATGTAAATGGGTGTAATATGAGCACCAAAACTGATATTTTTCAAGCTTTCTGGGTGACACACAATGCTACATGGTAAATAAATTGAAATAATTCCATGCCAAAAGCCAGTAAATAAAGTGCTTAACTTGCTTTAATAAAAAGGTTATATGGTAAACATGTAAATAGATATAATGAACCATATTTTATGAGGGGTAATATATTGAATGTTTTATTCAAGTCAAACGCAGGTGTTCCATTGTCCATGAAGGGGCCTTGCATGTAATTAAATGAATGATAGCATATTAACATGCCAAGTCCACAAATTTTTATTAATCATTTCCTTTTTAGCTCCACTGGCCAGAGGCCAGCGGGGCTTATGTCATGGTCCTGTGTCCGTCGTGCGTGCGTGCGTTAACTTTTTCTTTAAACATCTTCTCTTAACTAGTCCAATTCTGATAAAACTTCTCACAAAGGTTCCTGGGGTGAGCCTCTCTCAAATTTGTTCAAATTATGCCCCTGGGGTTCAAATTTGACCCTGCCCCGGGGGTCAATGAATTGAACATAATTATGATTTCATAAAGCCTATTTTGTGCAAACTTTAGAAATCTGCTTGTCCATAACCATTGGGCCTAGTGCTACCGCATTTGGTATGTAGTGACATTTAATAGTTCTCTTCTTTGTTTGTTCAAATTATGCCCCTGGGGTCAAATTTGACCCTGCCCCGGGGGTCACAAAAATGAACATATGCTTATATAAAGCCTATTTTGTGCAAACTTTAAAAATCTTCTTGTCCATAACCGTAGGGCCAGGGGTGGCGAAATCTAAAAAAATATACTTGTCCACGGATAACCATTTAGGAAATTTAACTTGTCCGTTGCTGAACTACACTTGTCCGTTAATGTTTATATAAATTATAAACGCATTTATTAATTAATGTAAAACAATGTGGAATATACCAAAATGAGTATGATTTGCTAGTTTTGTTTATAGTTTAATTTCAATAGTACATTCATTATAGCAGTATATTATAAACAATATAAAGACTTTCTAAAACTTTTAATCTTGCAAAGCTAGTGTTATTAAAACATGTGTTGAACATAAGTGCACCGTAATCTTAACAAATTAAACTAGTTCAATATGTCGACCTCATCAGACTGAGGCTGTGCGCCGCTACTGGTAGCAATTTGATTATCATCAACTGGTTACCATTGAAAATCTGTTAGCCAAGTTTCTTGAAAAGTTCTGGTGCGTTTAATAGATCATATTTTTTATCATAATCTTTGTTAGTTTTTTTGGGAGGTGGACTGCTCAAAGCTTCGGGTTTCTGCTCCGTTGTTGAAGATTTAAAAAAACTAAATGTTCCATTTTTACCATTAAAGTCGTCTTAAATAACAAGGTAGACCGTGTTTTGATTATCTTACGTTGATACTTTTTATTTCCGTCTGATTGTAAAAATAAAGAAACCAGTCTGTACACTGTCTAACAGTCGGGCCGAATGTTTAAATGCGGCATGTTCCTGGTCTCTTATAGAATACGGGAGATCACTGCGCAGGAGAGTGCCCGTATTTTAGCTTGATTGCTCCGCAAATAGCACTGACAATGTAATCGCATGTCAACATCCGGTTTTGTAAAACTTAATTATGGCTTTAATACAATGTTTTTTTTTTGTATACCTGGACCCGACTTTTAAAAAACTTGTTGTCCACGGACAACTTAATTGAAAAAAATCAGTTGCCCAGACAAGCAAATGTACGACTCGGGCAACTCGGACATTTGATTTCGCCACCCCTGAGGGCTTAAGGCTACCTTATTCGGTATGTTGTGACATCTAATAGTTCTCTACTTAGTTTGTTCAAATTATGCCCATGAGGTCAAATTTGACCCTGCTCCGGGAGTCACAAAAATGAACATATGCTTAAATAAGGCCGATTTTGTGCAAACTTTAAAAATCTCCTCGTCCTTAACCATATGGCATAGGGCTACCAAATTTGGTATGTAGTGACATCTAATAGTCCTCTACCAAGTTTGTTAAAATTAAGCCCCTGGGATCAAATTTGACCGTTCCCCAGGGGTCACAAAATTGAACATATTCTTATATTGGGCCTATTTTGTGCAAACTTAAAAAATCTTTCTGTCCATAACCATTGGGCCTATTTCTACCAAATTTGGTATGTATTTAAATCTTAAAGTTCTCTACCAAGTGTTTTCAAATTATGCCCCTGGGGTCAAATTTGACCCTGCCCCTGGGGTCACAAAAATGAATGTATGCTTAAATAAGGCCTATTTTGTGCAAACTTAAAAAAAATTGTTGTTCATAATTATAGAGCCTAGTGCTACTAAATTTGGTATGTAGTGACATCTAATAGTCCTCTACCAAATTTGTTCAAATTATTCCCCTGGGCTCAAATTTGACCCTGCCCCGGGGGTCACAAAAATATAAAGCCTGTTTTGTGCAAACTTGAAAAATCTTCCTGTCCATATGCAACCATTGGGCCTTAGAATAGGGCTACCAAATTTGGTATGTAGTGATATCTTATAGTTTTCTACCAAATTTATTCAAATTATGCCCCTGGGGCAAATTTATCCCTTGAAGGCTCCCATTAAAAAGTTGTTCAAGAAAATTTGATTCGTCAAAAAACATGGCCACAGGAAGTCGTTGAACTTTGCATGTTTATGCGTTTTTGCTATTTATTCTTTATGGGATGAATAAACTATTTTCGTCTCAAACTAAAAGTTTATCAAAATACACTTGGAATAACTTTTAAATTATAAGAGATAAATGCATACATGTCGAGTGTGAAAGGTAGACCAACATGTTAACTATCCATAAATGTTAACCCTTTACCAAACGACACATTTTGGACTGCCCCAAAGTGAAAGAGATTGCAGACGAGAAATAATATTGTAAAGGACTATTTATAAATTGGCTGGGTGGGGTAGAAATCATTGTGATAAAAGGAGAAATTGCTCATCTGAAATAAATAGTACTTTTATTTGTATACGGTACACAAATCATAGTGATACAGATTGCACAGTATACCGTCCTATGTAACGTAGAATTTAAGTTCATACAACAACACAGACAGAGGTGGGAAAAAGACATGCATAAAAAGTTGCTGAAACTCAAAAGAAGAGTGAATAGAAACTGCACCATATCTGTTTTGAACATATGCTTATTAAATCGACAAAGATGAGCATACTAGATCTACTTAGGTAAAAGTCGGTGTTAAAAGCTCATGTTAAATAAAATGTATGCATACACGTTACACCGTAATGCCTTCTTTTAATTGGGTCATATTTAAATCTGTTTCAAATCATGGCAAGAGGACAGTGATTTTATTGCAATTTAAGTAGAAGTTTAATTGAAGAATTTATGCCTTTCTAACTTCAACGATATTTGAGGTAAAAATGGACTTCTGAACTAAAATTTTATGAGTTGGTAATGTTATTTTGCAATTTTACGCAAATTGATGAACATTTAAACTTTCTGGTTTCCACCACGTTATTGGCCCTTCGCCGATAATACGTTCCAAAGAATTTAGCCCATATAAAACGTATCTCTAAATTCTTTGCGCGTCAGCTATAAATAAGATTAGAACTTAACAGGGACCTGTTTTACTATGCTTTTTATGCATTTCTTAGATTAATGCAGTTATAAGACCCTGTTCCAGTAATATAATGAATAATAAAATAAAACTTGTTTTCGTTCCAATTAGGGTCTGGCTCTGTAAGTTGAACTTTAGTTAACATAATATTCAAATAACTTGTAGTCTCAATTTTAGAGTATTTGTTAGCAAAAATCAATAATACTTATTTCCCTATAGTGAAAAAATAGAATTTTTCCCAATCCAAAGGGGCCAGGCCCCATTCCCAAAGTGGTGAAAACAAAACACTGCTTATTTTTGCCACAAAAAGTGGGGACATTGTAATAATGAAAAGAAAATATTTGTTTTACCAAATTTATGAGCATGTTATTATGTTATTTAAAAGGAATGTTTATTTTGTGATTTGTTGTAAAGTTGTTATTTAATGCTCATTTAACCTCAAATTGTTGTGAATTTTCTTCAGTTGCCGTTATTGACACCAAAAATTAGCGGTTAAAGTTGTGATTGTTAGGCAAAAGTTTAATTGCCCATTTGGAAATATTTATTTCATTATCATAAATAATCATAATAGTGGCCATTTTTTCATTTCATAAAAACTGCCCGCTATAATCCTGACAGACTGAAGGTAATCTCTTTTTCACAAAAATTAACATGTTTGAACAAGATGTGCACAAATGTGTTTGTCTTCGTGTTTGTGCACTTCTACATTGACAGCTTATGTTGGGCTGTTGTAAACATAAAGGATAGCTGGTAAGGGTTTTTCCCAAAAAAATGTTTGTTTATAAATCCTTTTCAATATTGGGTGTATCTCGCTAAGGCTTTCAAAGTTGAATTATTTTAATGTGTAGATGATTGATGAAAAAGGAATTTGTTGCGATGATAAGTTTTGGCGGAATTATTTCCCTTTGTTTTATGTTCTCACTAAGGAATTGATAGTCCCAAATTGTATGGGTTCAACTCTCCTAATTACTGGGTGGGTCTTGTGCAAACTTCCACAGTCTAATAGTGTTTTTCTCAGGCCGTTTTGCCCCCTTTCAAAGCCATTTAGCGCCACACTGCCCTTTCCAAAGGTCGCCGCCCTGCCTTTTCATGACATGAGCACCTTCTGTTTTCCGCACCCTTATTGATATTATCTTAATTGCCCTTTGTCCAAACTACTTCGCTGACTAGTATCAGAGTATGGTCCTAAGGCCGCGAAGATTCCCTCGGTTGTAAATTAGTCATGCGTGAATAACCCCGTTTCAATATTTATCGATAATTTCAGTGGCTTATACCAAGCACACTAATTGGTCGGTAATCTGTACTCGTTCACAATAAAATCATGGACAGTTACTTAGGAGAATTCTATTGAAAACCTAGATTTTCCTCGTGGAAAATGTGCATTTCATGCATTATACAGTATATCAAAACATTTATTTCAGATTTAGATAATTAATTATTAAAATAATTTTTTTTTTAACTTTAAATACATAAGTTAACCTTATCCAGTGTAGAAAATATAACATATTGCATAATAAAATTATCTGTTGCCTTGAATTTGTTTAAAAAAACAGCAAAATATGTTAAATTGATTATTTAAAACTTTCCTTATTTTCCCCAAAATCCGGCATTTCGCGTGATTTTTTTCCCCCAAATCAGGCATTTGCGCGCTTTTTTTCCCCTCAAAAAAGGCCATGCCCATTCCCCAAAATCAGATAAAAAACCCTGGCCTTGAAAAACTGTGGTGCCTGGTATACCATGATATACCAAGAATCTTCTCAAGTATGATATATTATTGTTAAATGCCCATTAAACATTGCATGGGTATTCCTGGTATTTAAAAAAGCCCGTACCTGATCACAAAACAAACTGACCTGAAACTTGCTCAGAACATATTTTCTTATATCATCTGAGCTGAGTTTGAAAATGGTCCTGGTTCATTGAAAAACATGGCAGCCAGGGGCAGGTTAGTTTCCCTTATATGGCTATAATAAAACCTTGTTAACACTTTGGAAGCCAACTTTATTTTCAAATCTTCATGAAAAACTTGGGCAGATTATTTGTTTAAATGATATCTCAGGCAAGTTTTTTGTCTATTTAAAAGCATGGTCGCCATGGGCCGGGGCAGTTTTCCTTTTATGGCTATAGTGAAACATGTATTTATTGTCTAATCTTCTTGAAACTTGGTCAGAACATTTGCCCAATGAAACTTTGGCTTCAGAGTTTAAAACCAATTACATGGCATCATTAAGGTCAATTAAAAAAAAATCTTGTTAGCAATCTACAAGTAACTTTTTATGCTCCCCATATATATATATCGGGAGCATATAGTTTCCAGTTTGTCCTTCCGCACGTCCGTACTTCCGTTCGGTCACACTTTTGTTACAGTTTCTCATAGCACCTTCAATACTTTACCGATCTCTTTCATATTTGGCATGTAGATACCTTGCATGGACCGCTACCTTTTAATGACGTTTGAGGTCATTGGGGTCAAGGTCAAGGTCACCAAGGCTAATAATAGACTTTTGTTACAGTTTCTCATAGCACCTTCAATACTTTACCGATCTCTTTCATATTTGGCATGTAGATACCTTGCATGGACCGCTACCTTTTAATGACGTTTGAGGTCATTGGGGTCAAGGTCAAGGTCACCAAGGCTAATAATAGACTTTTGTTACAGTTTCTCATAGCACCTTCAATACTTTACTGATCTCTTTCATATTTGGCATGTAGATACCTTGCATGGACCTCTCTCTTTTGATGACGTTTGAGGTCATTGGGGTCAAGGTCAAGGTCACCAAGGCTAATAATAGACTTTTGTTACAGTTTCTCATATCACTTCAATACTATACCGATTTCTTTCATATTTGGCATGTAGATACCTTGCATGGACCTCTACCTTTTGATGACGTTTGAGGTCACTGGGGTCAAGGTCAAGGTCACCAAGGCTAATAATAGATTTTTCCGTCACACTTTTGTAACAGTTTCTCATAGCACCTTCAATACTTTACTGATCTCTTTCATATTTGGCATGTAGATACCTTGCATGGACCTCTACATTTTGATGAGGTTTGAGGTCACTGGGGTCAAGGTCACCAAGGCTAATAATAGACTTTTGTTACAGTTTCTCATAGCACCTTCAATACTTTACCAATCTCTTTCATATTTGGCATGTAGATACCTTGCATGGACCTCTACCTTTTGATGACGTTTGAGATCACTGGGGTCAAGGTCAAGGTCACCAAGGCTAATAATAGATTTTTCCGTCACACTTTTGTTACAGTTTCTCATAGCACCTTCAATACTTTACCGATCTCTTTCATATTTGGCATGTAGGTACCTTGCATGGACCTCTACCTAATTTGATGAGGTTTGAGGTCACTGGGGTCAAGGTCACTGAGGCTAATATTAGATTTTCTCAAGGTCTCACTTTTTTCCACACAATTAACCCATATATATTGACAAAGCATAATTGGGGAGTTTTACTGATATCCTTGTTTGAAAAATATTCCTAAAACTTGGTCACAACATTTGTTCTAATGATATCTCAGCTCGAAAATAAAAATGTGCCAAGAAATTAATGTTTTATGAAGTACTTTGATTATTCTTAACAACACCTCATAATATATGGTTCCTGGATTTCAGGTGAGCACTTTTTGGCCCATGGCCCTCTTGTTTTCTAGTACATGTATTAGTATTCATTATGAAATGTCTCATTTCTTATATTAACCATGACATATTATAAGCATCTTGAATTCACTTGTCCTTGTATTTCCCCTATTGTCAGTTTATGTCCAGAGACTGGCCAGTTTTTAATATCCATATTGCCAGACATGACTTCACTGCAGATTCTGTATATGGTGATATTTTACGCAATGGACAATATATCTTTAGTCGGCCATGGACCCCCATTTTTTTCATGCGCTTTAATTGTCTCTATAATCTGATTTTCATAGCATTATAGAGTTTGGTGCAGATTTGTGCGTGACTTCAGTGAGCATAATTATTCTCGCTTGTGTAGTTTGACAAGCAATAACTCCACTTGCCCGCTTAAAGATTTTCAGGTTCATTGCGCCTGTCACCCTTGACAACTGACATGCCAGCTGTCAATCAAATTGTTCTGGGTTATCATATCAGCCAATCATTGCTGAGGCAGCTGGATACACGCCCTCCACACAGAGGTGTATCCAATAACTGTGCATGTCACAGATCAAAACCGAGTGTAGATACTGCTTAAACAACAAATGCAAAATTATAGAAAAGGTTTCCACATTTCAAAATGAATTCAACACAAATTATCAAAAAGGTTTTCCCAAAAAACAACATTTAGAGTATTTTCCTATGCAGGATAGTTTAATTTTTTTTTATGAAACTGATAGTCCATTTATTTGGCATGGGCCATGGTTTTAGACTTGATTCAGATAGAAAGTTGGTAAAAAGCATTATTCCTACTTCATACGTTGTGGGGGTAAATTTATACTGTATAGTTTTAGTTATATTCATTGAAATTCCACAGGATAAGGCTAAAATATCATAATATTAACCCTGTATTATGCAGTCTTTTAATAAGGCACAATTGTCTAACCATATTTCTGTTTCTGTATTTCACATATATGAACATCCAAACACTTGTCATAAATGTACATCCACCTTTTTACATTCTCTACATATTTTCTAAATATGTGTGCACATGTTAACTGCTTATTCATGACCTCTGGGGTAGTGTGGTTTTGTACATTACTTGATGAAGTTAAAAATAGCCATGCTGAGGGATCATAATGTTTTCTATACCGTAGGTTTCCACGTATAGCGCGCACCCGTGTATAGCGCGCAGGCTGTTTTTTAAATGCAAAAATGGAGAAAAAAAATATTTAAAGACAATAAAACCACCTAATCGGACTGAAAATGGCCGCCATTTTACTATTGCACAATCCAATAATCAGGGGCATTGGAAAGCTTAATTAAGCATTCAAAATAGGAAGCGTCATTATGATTAGGAGCATGGGTTGCATAGCACTATACTTTTTTTTACAATTTTGTAATTTTCTAGCAAAAGATTAACAGTCCACGTGCATTTCGTGAAAACATGAGAAAATAAGAATAGTGTACATTGTGTGATTTTTCCTCGGGGAAAGCATGGGCATTACCGGTAAATTTGAATGTGGCATGGGAGACGGGGATACAGTTGTTGAGGTACACCACTGTTCAACATTCAATATTTATACACACAAAATGCATTTGCATATCTTCACGTTCTCAAGTGTCAATTAGTGTCTCAAATGTCAAGTAGCGTCTTAACAAGTCGTGGCACATATTACTCAATAACATCTGCCAATTACGAAGTGAAAAATGACCCCGTTTCACACCTACTGTACATGCAAAAAAGACCTCGTTCGCACCTACCCTTGCCTGCTCTCTGTAATGTCGAGAACAATCCCCATCGGAATTCATCAATTAAGAAGTGTAAACACAAACAAAGAAATGTCCGCAAGTTTATTCAAACATATTTATTTTTTACCAAAACTTCTTCTACCACATTCATATCTACCAGTTGTTTCGACAATGGCCCCTCAGTCTGTACGATTATAGGGTGGTAGTTTTCTGGAAAAAAACATGGCGGCTATTTTGATTATTTACGATTACACAACATATTTTTTACCAATCTAGCAGCCAGGATGGCGTTGTATTTATGTATAGCGCGCACCAGCTTTTTAATTTGAATTTTGGAGGTAAAACAGTGCGCGCTATACGTGGAAACCTACGGTAAATAAAGAAACGTCTTGAATTCTGACATAGTAATAATTGTTCAACTGTCATTTGAGAATAAGGGTCAATTGCAGTCAACGGTCAGTCTGGATCCCCCCCCCCCCCCCCCCCCCACGAAAATCATTTTATAATACACTTGAGAATAACAGTCAATTGTCCATAGCGGCCAACGGCCAGTATAAAATTATTTCACTTCGAAAGTCATGTTTAAACTGAAAACAACAGTCACACGACAGTCGTTTTGAGTCGCAAAAATGAAGAACACAAATGAAACAGGTGCAATACAATAAAAATGTGCATTCATATCGCAAAAGCATTAGCGCATGACAAAGTCAATAGATCTTTATCTCTGATAAGATGTAAAAGACAACACTAAGCTGGCGAGTGCTGGTATAAGAAGATAGTAAAAGCATTAGTGATTGTTCAGGAAAATATACATTTAATTGCAACTTTTATAACAAACTAAATATTTTTAAGTAAGTTTGTGAACACTCTAGCAGTCACATTATTATCAGGTTTGCCTTATTTTCATGAAACTTGCTCAGGCCATCATTCTGTTCTAATGCTGACTTCAATAATGGTTCTGGTCCATTGAAAAACATGGCTGCCAGAGGGGCGGTCAGTTTTCCTTATACAGCTTTTGCTAACACTAAGAACACTCTAGAAGTCATATTGTTTGCCCAATCATCATGAAATATACTCGGAGGTTCTTCTAAGGATATCATGGCACATATTTTAAATGGATGCGCTCCATTTTAAAGCATGCCCTCAAGAGGGCTTTGCAGGTTTCCTTATCTGGCTATGGTTGAACGTTGTAAAAACTAACGAAGTCTCCTGAAGTAGATTTATATTTGATTTATGTATTAATTTCAAAATCACATTCATGAACATGAATCTACCTAAAGAAGGAGTTTACATGCTGGGTTTCAGTACACTGCTGCTCATTGGCTGTTTAACTTCGGTATTTTAATACACTATTTCTAATTGGTCGGAGTTAAAAACCATCCTGGAAAGGAAAATTGAAAGATACCAGTTTTTAAATTGTACACATTTATATCAGATTAAAAATAGTTTTGATATAAAAAATTTGCAAGAAAATTTTTAATTAGAAAATCGAAGGTCAAAGGTCGAATGCATATTAAAAAGTTGTGCAATTTTCACACGAAAAACCTCAGATATTGATAAACTGGAACTCTTTTATAACAGAGCCAATTTGGTCCAAGCTGCGAACCCTAGTTATAAACGGAACTGCAAAATGAGTATGGCAGTTACTGGGATGGATATTTAGGACGTTTATAAACATAAAGGTCAAAGGTTTTTGATAATTATGTACTGTTGGCGAAGGTATTAAAACTGTAGTTTGGTTGTTAATGTGGAGAGATATGCAATCCAGGTTTGAACTTTTTTAATAACGTTAAAATGTATAACTGACATTAATAAACAACAATAATAATGATGACGTCAACTTAATTTCACTATTCAAGGCGACGTGGCAGGATGTTCCGCCAAAATCACAACATGTGGAGATGCTTTGACCTATGATTAAGTGGCCGGCAGGACACATTATTCAAGTCAAGGAGCGGTTTTATAACTATATACGTAAGTAAACTTGTTGGGTCACATGGACATCGAATGTTAAAATAACCTCATAACAGAAATTGCAGACTTGACTGTCAGTTTAGATGTCAAACATTTTGTATTGGTCATGTGGAGTTATGAAATTTGTATCCACAAAAGTTACGAAAAAGTCTATACAGACTGCGACCAGATTATATATAGAATAAAATATACAATTTTTTTTTGAATCTGTTCAGAAAATATTCGGCATCCATATAAAATTAGTTGAACCAGATTTTTATTAATATATTTTTTATATATAATAAAATTTGCACAGAACTAATTCTGTACCAAAAAATGTAGCTCAAAGTAAAGTAAAATACAAATGTAAACATACTGTCAATATTAAACATTTTTATTAGCTCATCTGTTTTTTTGAAAAGAAAAGAGCTATAAGGTTTTTTTTTATCACCTGAGCGTCTGCGTTGGGGTCCGGTTAAGTTTTGTGTTTAGGTCCACTTTTCTCAAAAAGTATCAAAGCTATTGCATTCAAACTTGGTACACTAATAGTTTCACCCTTTGTGGGCGGTTGGCGGGCGGCGTCCACAGCAGTGTCCGCTCTCTAATTAAAATTGTTTTCATCTGATCTTCATCAAACTTGGTCAGAAGTTGTTTCTAGACAATATCTAGGTCAAGTTCGAATATGGGTCATGCTGGGTCAAAAACTAGGTCACGGGGTCACTTACTGCATTTCAAGGATTTAGCATGGTGTCTGCTCTCTAATTGAAGTAGTTTCCATCTGATCTTAACCAAATTTGGTCAGAAGTTGTGTCTAGATGATATGTAGGTCTGACAAGTACAAATATGGGTCAAGGTAAAGTTATCAAGTTGCACAAAACCTTCAAACGGGTGTATCGTGTGACAGTTTGGCACTCTTGTTTAAAACTATTTTATGTTATCCTGTTGTAAGAATCCACTTAAAGTGATAAAATTTAAATCAATTTATAATAATATTGCATTTCACCATTTCCACGTGCAAATGGATGAAACCATTCACACCCCATGTGCTAAAGCGTTTGATCTTCAAGGATGAATGATTTCACAGTGAGCTTGCTCAGAAAGTATTATAATGATCACATGTAAAACTTAAAATCAAATTCTTAACAAATTACTGAGATATTCAAGTTTGGAAAGTGTTGCGTTAGAAAAGTCTCCAAGTGTATATTACTTACAAAAACACATAATATCTGGCCTATATAGACGAAAAATGTGCAGTGATTCATTTTGAAACCTACATCAGTGTGTCCCTGGGACTCCAATATTTTGAAACAATGGGTGCAAACTGCAAACAATGGGTTCCAGATTGTGTCTTTGTAAATTTGTTACAAATAATCTACTTAACATGATACGCCTAAGCCAGGGGCTCTTTGTGCAATTTTAGAGCTTAAAATATAGGTTTATAACAAGTACAGGGCTCTATCTTGGCTCAGTTTTAGGGAGAAGTCACTTCTCCCTCAGCTCACAGTAGGGAGAAGTTTTTAAAAATAGGGAGAAGTTTTCAGAATCCGGTGGAAATGTAACGATCGGTCCTAAATGGGACTTATTCTAGCAGATGACTAAAACATAAGGTTTTGTTAAGGCTGTTAATAACTTTTAAAGACAATCAGTCAGTTGTTACATTATAAACTAAAAAAGAAAAACAATAGAGAAACAAATTTTCATTATCACTTTTATCTTCAGTGGATAATATTGATATGCGCTGCATATCAGGACAATGACCATGAACTTTAAAACCAAACACTAACTTTTAACATGATCTGTTAACTGTTAACTTTTAATCTGTTGTGCATCTGTATAATTCCTTTTTATTCACCTGAGCATTTACACACGGCATATGACAGCCAAAACATATCATATATGCATTACGGCCCGTATTATTCACAGCCATTTTACACATAAACAATATTCTGGTTGTACGCCAGTGGATTTTTAAATTTCGTGTCCGAATTCGAGTGCTGTCACCTGCCTTGTGATTTTCACTGTTGTTAACGATGCATATTTATGCCCCCCTTCGAAGAAGAGGGGGTATATTGCTTTGCTCAGGTCGGTCTGTCGGTCGGTCGGTCGGTCTGTCGGTCCATCCACCAGGTGGTTGTCAGACGATAACTCAAGAACGCTTCGGCCTAGGATCATGAAACTTCATAGGTTCATTGATCATGTGTCGCAGATGACCCCTATTGATTTTGAGGTCACTAGGTCAAAGGTCAAGGTCACGGTGACCAGAAATAGTAAAATGGTTTTTAAATGATAACTCAAGAACGCATACGCCTAGGATCATGAAACTTCATGGGTAGAGTTTTTGAATGATAACTCAAGAACGCATACGCCTAGGATCATGAAACTTCATGGGTAGATTGATCATGACTTGCAGATGACCCCTATTGATTTTGAGGTCACTAGGTCAAAGGTCAAGGTCACGGTGACCCGAAATAGTAAAATGGTTTCCGGATGATAACTCAAGAACGCATAAGCCTAGGATCATGAAACTTCATGGGTAGATTGATCATGACTTGCAAATGACCCCTATTGATTTTGAGGTAACAAATTCAAAGGTCAAGGTCACGGTGACCCGAAATAGTAAAATGATTTTCGGATGATAACTCAAGAACGCTTGTGCCTAGGATCATGACACTTCTTAGGTACATTGATCGTGACTTGCAGATGACCCCTATTGATTTTCAGTTCACTAGGTCAAAGGTCAAGGTCACAGTGACAAAAATCGTATTCACACAATGGCTGCCACTACAACGGACAGCCCATATGGGGGGCATGCATGTTTTACAAACAGCCCTTGTTATATTTTAAGCTCATCTTCAGTACTATGTAAAACATTTATATGTATATTAGATTACTGCATAGTAATAATGACCAGTTACATATTAACAGTTATTTTACGATAAAACATCACTTGTCCATGAGACGCCAGTTCATTGTAAGCCATTTGACGCAGTGGTTCAGGGCTCGCGCTAGGGGGAAACGTGAGCAACTAAGTCGCTTTCTAACGCCAAACGTCGCCTATAATTTCAGAAATTGTAGATAAAAAGCCACTTCCAGTCTCTCTCTTATAGAAATTTGTTTACATCCGGTTTTCTCGATGTCAAGGTCTGACTCAATTTTCCAATATACTGTCGCAGCCTGGATTGAGCGACAGGTAATTTGAGGTAAACCCCGCCCCGATTCTCCCAACCTCCAAACTTATGGAATCGGCGATCGATATTGGTCAAGTCAGCATTCAAGTCACATGGTAGCTGTCCAATCAACATTGAGTTCGCTCACACATAATAATTCATGCGCAGATACTGTATACTTGGAAATACACAGTTGATATTGTCTTCTGCCAACGCTATATAGCGGCCGATGGCAAACGTCGTATTTAAAGATAAACAAATAAAAAGGAGCCTAACAATAAAAAAAGATATTTCTCAGTTGATCAAATTACATTTCTACCGACTATCGATCTGAATTAACAAAAGGATGATAATTCAATAATAAGATTTATGTCGATGATGTTACACCTTTCTGCCGATTATCGTTTGAAATTAAAAGGTGATAATTAAGGTTTTTTTACCCACAAACTAGGCTATCGTAAAGCAATGTGTCAATTAAATTGCATATTAATTACGTATTTGCTAGGTTTCCGGTTTTCATTATTTTCCTGTCAAACGATATGCTTAATTTGTTTCATGTGCATAACGCGTACAATTTTTCGGACTGTCGTTTTCGGATACATTATTTTTCGTCGATTATAATTTAAAGGGATCTTTTCACGTTTTGGTAAATTGACAAAATTGAAAAAAGTTGTTTCAGATTCGTAAGTTTTCGTTTTAGTTATGATATTTGTGAGGAAACAGTAATACTGAACATTAACCATGCTCTAATATAGCCATTATATGCATCTTTTGACAATTTTAAAACCTAAAAATTATAAAGCGTTGCAACGCGAAACGATTGAATAATTTGGAGAGTTCTGTTTTTGTCGTTAAATTTTGTGAAACTACGAAGATTGCTTATATAAGATATAAAATACGTCAAGCATGTGTACTCGGCGGAATAGCTCAGTAGGCTAAAGCGTTTTTACTTCAGGACTCTGGCAGGACTCCAAGGGTCACTGGTTCGAAACCTACTCCGGGTAATGTTCTTTTCCTTTTTTTAATTTTTTTTCTTGATTTTTTAATGGAGCTTTTACGATCCAATGTTTACATTTATCAATATAAAGCATTTAATGAATAAGTTAAAAAAATGCCAAAATCTGTGAAAAGGCCCCTTTAATTTTGAAGTTCTTTAAAGAAAAAATAGAATGAAGAATACAGATGGGGTGATGCGGACGGTGTGGTTTATCATATTTCGAATTGTATTCAGATGAAATTGCGATTGGATAGACTATAAAAAAAACCCAAATAATTATTAAGAAAGCATATGCTAAATGTCATTTTTCAAACATAAATATTTATCTGGTCTGACAGTTTTATTAAGCTTATGTTATCTATTAAACATTTCCCATCATTTGAATAGGAGAAATTCATTACCTCTAGGGCATTTTGAGTTATGTGCTTTCTTCTCATATAATGAATAATGGAATGTATAACACAAGTTGGCTGTCTTTTACGCCCATCATGTGATGTCAAAATGGTGTGGTTTATCATATTTCGAATTGTATTCACATGAAATTGCAAGTGGAAAGACTATAAGAAATAACAAATAATTATTAAGAAAGCATGATATGCTAAATGTCATATTTCAAACATAAATATTTATCTGGTCTGACAGTTTTATTAAGCTTATGTTATCTACTGCTTCATAAACATATTATCTTTGAAATACTTTAGTCTGTATATAATGATATTTACATCAAAATGGATTGAATATAGAGCTAGTAAAATCTTATTTATCTGTCGTGCCTATTATTACTTGGTTAATAAGAACTGCTGGAAAAATTAAGATACACAAAAGAAATATATTTTTGTGTACTACAGTGGTATACTTCAATAATGTGCTACACATATATGTGTGTTGTAATGCCCTACATGCAAACCCTTGTGTCCAAGTCTTTCCACTTCTCCCTTAGAGTCTCCTCACTTCTCCCTAAATCAGTGTCCAGAGAGAAATCACTAAAATTTGAGCCCAACGTGAGCCCTGCTTGATACTGTATTTTGGTATGCATTATGCGGTTATGTGTTCTAGATTGTAAAATTCTTGTCTTTATTTCATTGTTGACCTATGATCCTTAAATGGCGGGCATAATTTGATATCAGCGCAGTGTCATAAGATTTGGTATGTGGCATCCATCAACAATGTTTATTTATTATAAATGACACTGAACTGCGAAATATCCGTCAACGGTATGCGACAGGCTCAACAGTGCTCGACAAGCTCCGTGAATGGGCTTTAGCACCCATAGCTGCTGCAATGAAACACTGCTAACATGGGCATTGGTGCAACCAACCAAAACATTTTTTAAAAGTTGTCTGTCTTATCATCGTAATGTTTACCAGTTTCACCTATTTATATCACCTGCTGGTACTTAAAAGGTTGTATAACATTATATGATTAAAAGAAATAATATAAAAAAGTAACGTGGGGACTGTTTTTAGCAAAAAGTTTTTAGTGGTTCGAAAAAGTTTTTTCGAAGGATTCGAGAATTTATTGACATTTAATTTTTTTCTGCAGGGTGGGGAGTTTATGTCGGGATTAAAATGGGATTGTAAATAGATACCTTGGATGTTATGTTTGGGCGTGAAGTGAGGCGTGTAATCAGACCATCTAATATTTAGATTAAAGATGTTAAATAAGACTAGATAGTGAATTGTTGAAGAATGTCTTCTTCTTTTTTGCGCCTCAATTTCTTTAAGGTGTGACATTTATCATTGCTTAGTCTCATGTTTATGTGAAATTTGGTAATAAATAAAATATTTTCGTGTCTCAGTACAATTAAAGTGGAAACTATTTGATAGAAAATGTATTTTTCTTATATTTATTTGATTGACGTGCTGTAGTAATTTCCCCAAGTTATGCTTGCTATTTGGTTTTATTGTGTTTATGAAACATACAACATGTTTATTTTTTTGCATTTATCCAGGAAACCTTTGATGAGATTGTTGAAAATTTGATGATAAAAAATATAGGTCAATGTATTTAAAATGTTATAGCAACCATAAACATAATATATGGCTGTATATTTTGCAAATATGTTATGTTTAAATTATTCAGAACTTGATTTAAGATTTGTGGAATATTCATTAGATATTTTTATATAAGGTATTACTTTATTGGTATTTTTATCACTGTTAGACTCGAGCATGACTATTCATAGACATGATACTAAGCTATTAAATTCGTTTTAATGCCCATTACACATAGTTAACATGTGGAAACACTATGCAATTAAATTGACAGTGTTTTTTTTTCATTTTTACTAATGATCCAAACATTGATAATGTTCACTAAAACAGAAAAATCATATTATGTTTACCTTAATTGATGACCCCTTTTAAACTAGTGGGTAAACTATAAACCAATTTTAGGAAACCTTTCAAAATGGTGTTGCGATGTTTTTAATAGGAAAGTATTATGTTATTGTTTGTGACGGCAGTCTGGCGTATTAATCAATAAAACATGCTTGAAATTAAAGTATTGAATTTTAAAGCATTGTTAAACAACACTTAAAAGTGTACTTAAATATACAGAGTTAAAAGTTTATCATTGCAGAGTTAGACATTATGATCCATTAATTATAAACTTCACTGAAGAATATATGAGTTGTTTTAGCTGTGAAACTCAGTTAATTATAATAAATGAACAGGTATAATGCACTCAGGTATATAACATACACAGTAGATTTGCTTGTAAACAGGCCAATATTGTATTAAGTTCAGTATTTAAGAACAAATACTTGATTATCACATTGTATTCAAAGTAAGGTTGTATGAGAATAAATGTTAAATGAAATAATACATTGTTTAAATTGATTGAGGTACATTACCCTAGTTGCTCTCTGGGATGGCATGCTCAATGATGCTGAATCTTTATTAAAAGTGTTTGCTTGAGTTACAATTTAGTATTGGGTTGTAGGTTACAATTTAGTATTGGATTGTAGGTTACAATTTAGTATTTGATTGTAGGCTTATTTGAGCCTTGCTCTGGGAAAACAGGGTTAAATGCATATGCTAAAGGTGTCGTCCCAGATCACCTTGTGCAGTCCACACAGGCTAATCAGGGACAACACTTTCTGCTTTTGTGGTATTTTTCATTTAAAGGAAGTCCCTTCTAAGCAAAAATCCAGATTTGGCAGAGAGTGTAGTCCCTGATTAGCCTATACAGACTGCACAGGCTAATCTTGGACTGCATTTAACATACATGCATTTTATTAGCTCATATTTTTTTTGAAAAAAAATTATGAGCTATTGTCATCACCTTGGCGTCGGCGTCGGCATCTGCGTTGGCGTCGGCGTCCGGTTAAGTTTTGCGTTTAGGTCCACTTTTCTCAGAAAGTATCAATGCTATTGCACTCAAACTTGGAACACTTACTAACTATCATGAGAGGACTGGGCAGGCAAAGTTAGATAACTCTGGCGTGCATTTTGACAGAATTATGTGCTCTTTTTATACTTAGAAAATTGAAAATTTGGTTAAGTTTTGCGTTAAGGTCCACTAACTCAGAAAGTATCAATGCTATTGCATTCAAACTTGGTACACTTACTTCCTATCATGAGGGGACTGGGCAGGCAAAGTTGGATAACTCTGGCGTGTATTTTGACAGAATTATGTGCCCTTTTTATACTTATAAAATTGAAAATTTTGGTTAAGTTTTGTGTTTAGGTCCATTTTATTCCGTAAGTATCAAAGCTATTGCTTTCATACTTGCAACACTTACTAACTATCATAAAGGGACTGTGCAGGCAAAGTAATGTAACTCTGACTGGCATTTTGTCAGAACTATGTGCCCTTTTTATACTTAGAAAATTGAAAATGTGTTAAAGTTTTGTGTTTAGGTCCACTTTATTCCTACAGTATCAAAGCTATTGCTTTCATACTTGCAACACTTATTAACTATCATAAGGGGACTGTGCAGGCAAAGTTATGTAACTCTGACTGGCATTTGGACGGAATTATGGGCCCTTTATACTTAGAAAATTGAAAATTTGGGTAAGTTTTGTGTTTTGGTCCACTTTACCCCTTAAGTATCATAGATATTGCTTTCATACTTGGAACACTCGGAAACTATCATAAGGGTACAGTAAAAGGACAAGTTGCATAACTCTGGTTGTCATTTTTATGGAATTATGGCCCTTTTTTGACTTAGTAACTTTGAATATATATGGTTAAATTTTGTGTTTCGATCCACTTTACTTCTTAAGTATCAAGGCTATTGCTTTCAAACTTCAAATTCTTTCATGCTATCATGAGGTTATTGTACCTGGCAAGTTGAATTTTACCTTGACCTTTGATTGACCTTGACTCTCAAGGTCAAATTATTAAATTTTGCTAAAATTGCCATAACTTCTTTATTATGCCCCCCTTCGAAGAAGAGGGGGTATATTGCTTTGCTCATGTCGGTCTGTCGGTCGGTCGGTCTGTTGGTCTGTCGGTCCGTCCACCAGGTGGTTGTCAGACGATAACTCAAGAACGCTTGGGCCTAGGATCATGAAACTTAATAGGTACATTGATCATGACTCGCAGATGACCCCTTTTGATTTTCAGGTCACTAGGTCAAAGGTCAAGGTCACGGTGACTCGAACCAGTCAAATGGTTTTCGGCTGATAACTCAAGAACGCTTACGCCTAGGATCATGAAACTTCATAGGTACATTGATTACGACTCGCAGATGACCCCTATTAATTTTCAGGTCACTAGGTCAAAGGTCAGGACCCACCCCACCCCCCCCCCCCAATTTTTTTTAAAACGGTTAAAAAACACAAATATTTTTTTTTTTTTTTAAGATCATCTCACAAATGACCACCACACCCTCACACTATACCCCACCCCCCACCCCACCCCACCCATCAATTATTTTGTTTGAAACGGTTAAAAAACACAAATCACAAATATTTATTTTTATTATTTTATGTTTGAAATACCGTCCAACCATCGCACCCAAGAACCCAAGAATCCCCACCCCCCCCCCCCCCCCCCGATTTTTTTTTTTCGCATTTTTGGAAAATAATGTAATAAATGTCCACACACCCACCCCTCTTCACTCCACCCCTCCCTCCTTTGTGATTGAAAATGAGAGTCCCTTCACCTTTAAAAAGAAAATAGATGAGCGGTCTGCACCCTCAAGGCGGTGCTCTTGTTATTAAGCCCTGTTTTCCCAGAACACGGTTAATTTATTTGTTGAATTTGATTTGTCTCCCTTTAAACCTAACATTGAACATAATAAAGAGTTGAAGTAAGAACACGACTTTTTATGCCCCCAACGGGTGGCATATAGTTTTCGCATTGTCGGTCTGTCTGTTAGTCTGTCTGTCTGTATGTCTGTCCGGCACACTTTTCGTGTCCGCTCTATGTTTCAAGTAGTTCTCATCCAGTCTTCACTAAACTTGGTCAGAAGTTGTACTAGATAATGTCTAGGCAAAGTTCAAACATGGGTCATGCTGGGCCAAAAACTAGGTCACGGGGTCACTTAGTGCGTTTCAAACATTCATCATGGTATCCGCTCTCTTATTTAAGTAGTTTTCATCCAATCTTCCCCAAACTTGGTCAGAAGTTGTATCATGGTAATGTCTATGCCAGTTCGAATATTGGCCATTCCGGGCCAAAAACTAGGTCACGGGGTCACTTAGTGTGTTTTAAACATTCAGCATGGTGTCCGCTCTCATATTCATGTAGTTTTCATCCGATCTTCACCAAACTTGGTCATAAGTTTTATCTAGATGATCTCTAGGCCAAGTTCGACATGGGCCATGCCAGGCCAAAAACTAGTAAGTATAAGAAAAAAATAATTTCTACAGTTGACAAGAAGATATGTGCATTCCTGTTATTTGCATGCAAAGAATTGGCAGAAAAAAACATCTACAAACTGCAGCAGATAACATATGTAACAAACAACAAAATTTAATTATTGAACATCTGTTATGCAGCAATTAATAGTTTAATAAAATAAAGGCGATGTATATCTCAAAAACATATACACAGTTATGCTTTATGTAGTGACAAAGTTACAGTTGGGGCATCCGTGTCGTGGGGACACATTTCTTGTTGTTTTAATATTTTGTTACAATGTTTTTGGTTGTATAAAATAAAGATTGTCTCTGATGATGCATTACTTGTTTGATTCATCAATATAAATTAATATATTATGTTAATAGCTTGGCTTTGTTAATGATTGCGTAGTAAGTAGTTAGGCCATAAAAGCTTTCCTTTAATCATCAATCTCAATAAGTGATCATTTCTTCAAAACATTATGATTGGTGTTGTCTATTGTACAAATTATGTATTAATCACTCAGATTTATACACATGTATGTGGACATTTTATTCATTTATAGATACTACTTTCTTACATCACTTTCATTCAGCTATTAATTATAATTTATTCGAGTGGAATTCATTGTATAAGGGTGACTGTAGAAGGTGCGGAATATACATGTATTCATGGAGTCTGGGACATATTGTTTTTGCCCTGTCTGTTGGTCTGTTGGTCTGTTTGCAGCAACTTTAACATTTTGCAATAACTTTTGCTATATTGAAGATAGCAACTTCATATTTGGCATGCATGTGTATCTTATGAAGCTGCACAGTTTGAGTGGTGAAAGGTCAAGGTCAAGGTCATCCTTCAAGGTCAGAAGTCAAATATATGTGGCCAAAATCGCTCATTTTATGAATACTTTTGCAATATTGAAGATAGCAACTTGATATTTGGCATGCATGTGTATCTCATGGAGCTGCACATTTTCAGTGGTAAAAGGTCAAGGTTATCCTTCAAGGTCAGAGATCAAATTTATTAGGCCCAAATCGCTTATTTTATAAATACTTTTGCAATATTGAAGATAGCAACTTGATATTTGGCATGCATGTGCATCTCATAGAGCTGCACATTTTGAGTGGTGAAAGGTCAAGGTCAAGGTCATCCTTCAAGGTCAGAGGTCAAATAAATGTTGCCCAAATCGCTTATTTTATGAATACTTTTGCAATATTGAAGATAGCAATTTGATATTTGGCATGCATGTGTGTCTCATGGAGCTGCACATTTTGAGTGGTGAAAGGTCACGGTCAAGGTCATCCTTCACAAGGTCAAGGTCATCCTTCAAGGTCAAACATCATAAAGGGGGACATTGTGTTTCACTAACACATCTTGTTTTTTTATATTTCTTATGCAAAGCATATCTATTGGTATTTATTAGATTATTATAAAATTGCATATACCAATAATGAAAATTGAGAATTATGTTTTTCAATAAATAATTACAACGGTGAGGGGGGGAGGGGGGTTGAAGGAGGATGAAAACTTTTTTTGTCATTGATTAATAGAACAATAAATGATAGTTACCATAATTGTGTGATTTTGTAACTTCCAAGACAGGGCCCTCACACTACTTTAGGGGAAGGTGTCCGCAGCCCTTAGGAGGGGGAATTTTGGTGGCGTTTCCCTTTTTGGGGGATTTTTTTACTTACTCTCTCATTATTTCATTTGTACATGTTTGCACTATATCCATTGCATTTTTCATAATTTAGTTTGTTTGAAAAGATTAATTTGAAATAGAATTGAGATATAATAATCATGAGACACATCTTTCTATTAAAAAAAAAACAAAAAAAAAAACTTTTTTTTTTTTTTTTTTGGGGGGGGGGGGAATTTTTCCCCCAAAAAGGGGAAAAAAGTATACTTTTCAAGTGGGGGACTGCCGCCGAAATTCGGCGGCAGATTTGATAGATTGAGGGCCCTGCAAGAATACTTAGATACAAATAATATGACCAAGAAGCAATATGATGACGTCATGATTATCAACAACAATGACAACTATAATAATAATAATTGCAAAATCTCATGGTACACTACGCGACCCGTGATTTTTGCCGCGATTCTCGCATCACCGCAATCGTTGCAACGTGACAAATTGCGGTGATTCCGAGCAACATGAAAATTTGGGTGATGTCTCGGCGACCGTCGCGCGATGTATCTCGCTGTTACGCAATTAGCGCGAATCACCGCAAATCACCGTGAACCGCCGTGGTTCACCTTTTTAAGAGATTTACATTAAGGGTTACACTACATTACATGTACATGTAACATATATGTATACACTTACATTATACATTGCAATAATAAAGCTTTTGTTGTTGTCGTATGCAATGGGCGTATTAGCTAAAATACTCCCGTTCCGACATGAACGTGATGAAGTAATGTCGGAAGCTTTAACAGCTCCAAATTAATATAACAGCGCAGAAGAATGATCATGCAATAATTATTTAACATAACATGTAAACATTATTTAACTAATTGCATTAGCAGAATGTTTATTAAAACTGACAATCAATTATATTCCAGGCCCGAATACACTACCACTGTTCAAATTCCATATTGTTGCAATATACATGTAGCGTAGCACTGTGTAAATTGTAAGTTGCATAGTGTTTCGTCATTGGTCAGTTATAAATACCTTGTTTCTCTACATGGTATTTGATTTAAACTTTGATCTTACCGTGTGTGTTAATTGGCGTTATTAATTATGTTAATACTTATTTTTGCATTTCATTAAGAATTATAACGTGTAGCACTTTTGTTAACAGTGTTTAGCAAAATATTCGCGCCTTAAGACACGGGAAATTGTTAAAGTAACACTTTCATTTAAAGGTTAAATGTAATCGGTAGATTACATCTAATTATTTGGACTAAAATATGCTATACTTATTTATTTTCTGTTTCAGGCTCCAATGCGGATAACTCGTGTTACTCGCGTTACTTTCTGAGCGTTGTACATACACTGTAACTCCAATATAACGCGCTCCATTATAACGCTGACTCCAATATAACGCGGACGGTACTTGGATCCCATTTTTTCTCCAACCTTCCATTTGATTTCTGATTCAAATCCATAATATGCAACTTCATGTATTTTCAGACAATTCAAAGATGGCGGCAATCACATGTTGATTGGTTTATTCAACCGTCCGTTGAACCGATTATAATCGCCTCGAGGTTGAACAACACCGACAGCTAATTGGTGTTAATATGTTGTGTAATGTCAATAAAGGTGTGAAAAACTCGAGTGTCAGTGTTTATTACATGTATTCCTCATCAGAGCGGCTCAGTGCGATAATTTCCATAAGTTAAGTGCAAGCGGGATAGTTATACAATTAAAGTAATTCAAAACGATTGAAACATTCTTACTTTGATAAGGTTGCAGTTTGACAATATTAAATGAGCGGCCGTGAAATATACTGCATACTGTATAAAACAACTTTTTTCTGTCATTTCATTATTATTCTAGTATTATGTCATTTAATCTTTCAGTCTGTGTATAAGAAATTAAATAATGCAGATGATTTATTTACATGCGAACGCAGTGTACCGGTAATTGTAAACAGAGTTTCACTTTCATTTTCGCGCGTTATCAGAAAGTCCCCGGGAAACACGTTTTTTGCATGCGTATGACGCAATAAAACAATTTTTGTACATGAGTCGTATTGCATTCAATCTAAATTTAAAGTCGCTCGTCCAATGAAAGCTCTGCCCCATAATGCACTGTACTCTTAACACTTCTGAACATGGCATATATGCGTACGGTTGTGTTTACGAATTTCTTAAACATATATGGTCATTAATGTTCAAGATTATTATTTTTTAAGTGATGTTGCAGTTTATTGGATTATCAGATAAATGTGCACATAAGAAAAGCGGTATGTATCTTGTTATCGATACGATTCGGTTTATATGCATGTATTTGCGTCAACACAACATGGCAATATACATGACCTATATTATAGGCTATTCTATACCTGTTTTTTTATAGCGCCCTGCAGTAAATGAGCTCAAAACCTATAACGCGGATCCGTTATAACGCTGTTTCGCGGCTTGGACCCCATTGACCGCGCTATATTGGAGTTACAGTGTACATTCACAATGCTTGATAAGCCGGAAATCGAAAATACATTACTGTTCTATTTTTAAGTACATGTTATTATGACATCGTGGTAAATAATTTGTTGGTATTAAATCATTGCCTATATATTAAAGCCGTTAAACATTGTGTTTGTTTTGCTGAAAAAAAACACGAGTATATCAATTTATGATGATGTATAATGTACATGCATTTCTCTGGGTTTTCACGCCAAAAACAAAAAACCCTCAACATTTGATAATTTAGCCATGGCAGGTTTGCAAAGCCTCTGTCAAAGCATTGGATGGTATACATGGGTAATGTTTGTTACAAATCTTTTTTTTATACGAGACAGCTTCAGAAACAATGGTATAGCTGTTGAAATGGTTGAGTGTATGAGTGTGCATTTGTGTGTCTGTTATTGTATGCGTGTGTGTTTAGGTTTGTACAGACAGTAACTTCATCATGCAGCATGCAATTTTAAAATGAATAATTACATAAGACCATCATTAGGAGACGGTGTTTAACATGTAACACCTGTCTACCTTACTTAAAAGTCAATGGCACACTTACAGGTCGAAGGTCAATCCAGATTGATACTTCAATAGTAATTATGCACTTCTTCAAAATAACTTGCCAAATATGTTAAACAGTTCCATGTAGAAACCTCTTTCATGTTCACTTTTTAAGGTAAGGTAACAATGTAGATGTCAGTTGTCATATTTGAGCATTATACAACTTGGCAAAACTTAAAAATGGTCACCAATAAGGCATGTCTTCCTAATAATAATTACAGCGTTTTATTTTCAGGTTTGCAGAAATTATATATTTTGATGTCAGATAGATCATGTGTTATTGCCAATTTAAAAAAGTCCTTTTAACATGCAATTTCCGCTCAGTAACCAGTTTATGTGATTTTCCTAATAATAGCATGTACATGCATATCGTATTCCTTTTTATTACTTAATCCAAAGCAAAGTTGTCCACCAAAAATGGACTAAATAAATGTTTTACATTTACATTTACTGTATGCTAACTTGGCAGTAATACAAAGCTTGATGGACCAGTTTATCTTCAAACAAAGATGGTGGTACTGTCAAGGTCACACAGATGGCTTGGTACAGCTCTGGTTTGTTGACTTTCCTTTTAAGTATTCAAGTCCTGTATGAAAAGTAAGAATTACTTTACCGAATTATTGAAAATAGTTTTTTTAAAGGAATTCATGGAAAGGAGTTCATCCTCTGTATAACACTTGCTTTTTTCCTCGATATTTTGTTATGCATTTCATTTTCATTCTATGCGATTCAATTGATAGATGGAATTTACAAATTCCAAAGCAGGGTATTTATCATACAAAGAAACATTATATTCCCGTGGTAACTAAATTTACATTTAAATTAAACATTTCGTAACCATATCAGCTATAATCTCTTTTCAGCCGAATAGAAACTTAACTGCCATGTCATGTGGTGATTTAAAAGAAATAACATTTAAAATGATACAATTAACAACGTCTGTAATATAATTTTGATATCACATACCATATCAATTATGTTAATACGTTTTGGATAGGTGGGTTTATTTCAGAGGGATAGCATATTTTATGTTTGCGTTTTATTGCTCTCAGGTGTTCAGTAGCCATGTAGGCGCCTTGCATATAATTAAAGGCAGGATAGCATCTTAAAATGTCAAATACAAATGAAATATCACTTTTCACATGTACATGTAGTTTATAGTCACAATGAAACATTTAAATCTATATTTGTGTATTTGGTATTGCAGGGTATGTTTGTATCAAAACTGAAACTGATTTATTTGATTAAATGCCTATTTTTATGCGTGTATATTCAATGGCGTTGTACATGTAAAAATAACATAAAATTCATAAAGTTACGAGGTAAAAAGCTGACAACATATAAATATAGGCAGTAACTAAAATCTGATAAAAACTTTAAAATAACCAAACTAAATAAATTAAACAAAACACTACTTAAATTAAGTTAAAATAAATAAGTAGATAAATAATTAATGAATTCATGAGTGATTGCATTGATTGTGGGGTTTAAACACACATTAAATGAGCACATTAAAAAGTTTATACAATTTAAAACAGTGTGTCAAACTTCCTAAAATAAAATGTCTTCAGGTTTCTTTTTAACAAATGCAATGTTTCTGACTGCCTGATCGCTAATGGATTATAGTGTTCCAGACTCTTGGGCTAGCAGTCCGGAAAGCCCTATCGCTGAATGTTCATATTTTGTTTACAGAGACTGTGTAGCTCATCACGTTATTGTCGGCAGATCTCAGGTTCCGCTTCGGAAATTGGAGCATTAATAGTTCAGTCAGATAAGCCGGCGCGTTTCCGGGGGAACAATTGTACATAAAGGTCAATAGTTTGAACTCTATTAGGGATTTTACCGGTAACCAATGGAGGTAAAAAAATGCTTGCCTGGAACTATCGTATTTTTTCCCATTAGAACTAGCTTTGCACACATGTATTTTGAATTCTCTGCATTTTATTAAGATCACACTGGGCGGCTCCATACAACAAGACGTTACAGTAATCTAGATCTTAAACAACTAATGATAAAACAAGAATCTCTGTGGCTTCACTTGTTAAATATTTTCGAATACTTTTGATTTTAAAATAATTAAGCATGGCTGTTCTGCATTTGCGTGTTATATGCTCCTTAAAATTAAGTTTTTCATCTAGAAAGGCACCAAGATAGTGTATAAACTTTTGTTTTGGAATTGAATCATTTATAATGACAAGCGACTCAGTCACACACTTGTCAAGTTGTTTCCGACTACCAAACATAGAAATTCCGTTTTTGAATTGTTCATTTTGAGCTTATTTCCATTCATCCAGTTGTTAATGGATTGCGCAATCTTGAAGGTCTTGTTTTGCTTTGCGTTCAATTGATGGTGTTGGAGTAAAGCGTATATTTGCAGTGTGATCATCAGCGAATCCATACACAGAAATATGTGGCGGAATGACGTCGAAGAGAGTTCCTGCGTATGTTAAATATAGCCAAGGCCACAGACAGCTTCCTTGTGGTTTCACCTGTAGTGAGAGCTCTATTCTGTTAACTCTGTATACAAAAAACGATCATAGTGAGAAAAACAGAAAGAAACATGTACATGTATTATCTCTGTAATACCGTTCTATAATGGACAAAACAATTTTGATAATACATTAATTTTCTTAATGTTTTTATTATTATCCCCACGTTTTTCTGAGAAAAAGTGGGGATATTGTGGTGATGTGCGTCTGTCCATTCGTCCTGGTCACCTGCTCCTCCTACACTATAAGCACTAGAACCTTGAAACTAACATACATGGTAAATATGAGCATATGTGCGACGATGCCAGTGACAGAATTTTGATCTTACCCCTGGGTCAAAAGTTATGGGGGTTGGGGCGGGGCCGGGTCAGAGATTTTCACTCATTTTTTTATGTAATATTTTACATTAACTTCTTCATTTCTGCACTGATTTACTTCAAATTGATACTGAGCCTCTCTTATGACAATACGGTCAATCTCAACTATGCATGGCCCCATTACCAACCCTGGGGCGCCCCGGCCACATAGGCCACGCCAACCTAAAATTGTCTTTTACTATAATTTCTTCATTCCTACACCGATTCACTTCAAATTGATACTGAACCTCTCTTATGACAATACGGTCAATCTCAGCTATGCATGGCCCCATTACAAACCCTTGGGCGCCCCGCCCATAATAGGCCACACCCACCCAAAATTGTCTTTTACTATAATTTCTTCATTTCTGCACAGATTCACTTCTAATTGATACTGAACTTCTCTTATGACAATACGGTCAATCTCAACTATGCATGGCCCCATTACCAACCCTGGGGCGCCCCTGGGTCAAACATGCGGCGTGGGGATACACGTCCGCCTCTGCCGCGCCATCTCTAGTTTTGTTGGCATTCAGTGTACTTATTGCAAATGCTAAACCTGGAAATATGAATACAAGTATGTTTTCATTTAACCTTGAAACTGTTGAAAATGCGAACATTGTTTTTTTTAAATGTAGGACTCATTTTTTAAGTCTGTGTAGCCCTTCCTTCACTAAAATGTGCATGTTTTCTTTGAATAATCAGATTTTTCTTGTGATCAGATTGCATCAAAGAGTCGAAAAATTGTCATAAGTCAAAATACAGTACAGCCAAAGCGGAACAAACGTATTTCGCGATTCGCGGCAGCAAGGCGAAACGAGTCGATGCCGCGTCAGTCGTTGAAGCCGCGTCAGTATGCGGCGGCAAGTCGCATTTCGCCGCGAAACTTCGCATCTGTCCGCCGAGGCATGCCGCTATCCGCGACATGATGCCGAGTCGATGCACATCATGAAATAAAAAATTATTAGTTACATGTAGTTAACAAATTTTGAAAGAACAATTATAATAATAATTAAAATCATAATAAATTTATTGTGCGCGGATTGTATTAGCATATACATGTAAGCATAGTTAATGTGTCTTGCCAATTAAGTTTGTTATCCCGCCCGTAGTGTATGTATTTCACACATAAACAAGGTCACGTAATTATGTTTTCGCACATACAAGTGGTCAAGGCTCCAGCATATGGTGGATTTATAAATTAATTGCATGTTGATTTTGCTATAAAATTTAAGCTGAGAAAATTAGCAGTTTGAAGCCACATCAATAATCAAGACGGTGACGACGTATTTGTTGTTTTGTTAATTATCAGCTTATTATAACTATAGTTTGAATATGCGTATATAAACACGTTTTATTTTGTTCATATTATACAGGAAATATGGCTACTAATTACCCGATAACCCCTTATATTCCAGTTTTAAAGCAAATTCTGGTAAATATTTACGATACACAAACATTCTCAATATTTCCTAAAGTATCAAATACATTTTGGCATTTGTTACTATTTATAGAGATGATGAAATAACGTCTAATCGGGGCGTTTTTTTTCCACTGAACACGCAATTTACGCTTGACGTGATGTTCATGTATTTATACAACACAAAATACACCCAAACTTTCCAAACGACGTTCTACATGTCTGCATAATTTTTCGCGCTCATTTTATGAAACAAAGGATATTTTAGCACTGTTTGTTTGACGTTAGAATTTGTCAAAGGTTGCGTTAGCATTAAAATTCGGAAGTGTGTTTCGGATTACAAATTTAAAAATGATAATCGAACGAAACATTAACAGTTGCGCGTAATTAATTCTACGCTACACATACATGTATGTACATGTAGGTGGATATCTTTTCACTCGATTCGCCGCGTACGTATGCGGCGGATTTACTCCGCGAAAGTACGCGAGGTTACGCCGCGTGAACACACGATTCGGCCGCCGCGAACTAATAATCTGGCCGTGGCGTAGCCGCGGATTATGTTTGTGCCGCGTTAGCTGTACTGTAAGGATACCTGAGCTGAGATTCAATTTGTTATCTTATTATACAATTAAAAAAAAATATCAACAAGATGCAATGCAAAATATGTGTAATTTACTGATATTTTAGTCATAAAGCACGGTGCATTGGAATTTATTATACCACGGCATTGATATCTGCCTAATATAATGTTGCCTGATATATTTTTTTATATCATGGTCAACAGGAAGTTCTTAAATCAGTCATGTGTTGAGGATTGTCATATTACTCGGAATCAACTACAAAGTAATCATTGTAGTACAATTGAATCAGATTCAACAAAACAAACAATTTGATACCAAGATGTAATATATTTTAAACCCAAAATGCAACACTAACAGCAAAAAACATTATTTACAAATATTAAGCGCACATGCTCATGACGTCCTTATTTACACGTCAAACGATAAAAAGTATTTTTTTCCGCTAAAACTGCTGCTTGTTAGCGTTTTTTCATTATTTCTTTAAAATCATGGATGTAGAGGTATGATCAAGAGAAAAAGAGGTCTTAAACTCTTAGTTGTATGTTTAACAGAAAAACAGCTCTTAAACTCTTAGTTGTATGTTTAACAGAAAAAACAGCTTTTTCAGTCTTAGTTTCAGACCAATCTCCATGAAACTTGGTTGGAACATTAATTTTGTACTAATGATATTGCAGCTGAGTTGGAAAAAGGTTCCGGTTATTTGAAAAACATGGCTCCCAGGGGAAGGGACTTTTTTCCTTATATGACTATAGTAAAACCTTGTTAACACTCTAGAAGTCATGTTTATATATGAGTCAAATCTTCATGAAACTTGGTCAGAACAATTGTGCTAATGATATCGTGGATGATTTCGAAAATGGTTCTGGTCTGTTGAAAAATATGGCCACCAGGGAGCGGGACATTTTTCACTTTATGGTTAAAGTTGTTCTAAATGATAGCTCGGCTGAGGTAAAAAAAAAAGGTTCATCAAAAACTATGGCCGCCAGGGGGCAGGGCATTTTTCTTATATGGTTATAGTAAAACTTTGTTAGCACTCTAGAAGTCAAATGTTTAGTCCAATCTTCATGAAACTTGGTCAGAACATGTTTGTGTCCCCAAGTTTAGTCTGGGGGACATATTGGTGTTGCCCTGTCTGTTGGTTGCTTTGTTGGTTGGTTTGCATCAAACTTTTACATTGGCCATAACTTTTGCAATATTGAAGATAGCAACTTGATGTTTGTCATGCATGTGTATCTCATGGAGATGCACATTTTGAGTGGTGAAAGATCAAGGTCATCCTTCAAGGTCAAAGGTCAAATATATGGGTTACATAGTGTTTCACAAACACATCTTGTTTCTAATGATATCTGAGCTGAGTTCCAAATTGGGTCCTGTCCGTGGAAATACATGGCCGCCAGCAGGGCGGGGCATTTTTCCTTATTAGGCTAAAATAAAACCTTGTTAACTTCCTATCTTTATGAAACGTGGTTAGAATATTTGTTCTAAAATAGCTTGGCTGATTTTTAAAAAGGTTGTGTTACGTCAAAAAATATGATCGCTAGTGGGCGGGGCATTTTTCCATATATAGCTATAGCAAAATTTTGTAAGCACTCAAGAAATCACATTTTAGTTCAATTAATTTTCATGAAACTTAGTTAAAACATGATGTCTTGGCTCAGAGTTCCCACATGTTTACCGTCCGTTGAAAAACATGGCCGCCAGGGGGGGGGCATTTTTCCTTATACGGCTATAGAAAAACCTTGTTAACTCTCTAGAAGTCACATTATGGTACAATCTTTATGAAACTAAGTCAGAACATTTATTCTAATGATAGTTTGGCTGAGTGTGAAAATGGTTGTGTTTCATAAAAAATATTGCCACCCGGGGAAGGGCATTTATCCTTATATGGCTATATTAAGACCTTGTTAACACTCAAGAAGACATACATTTTGCCTAATATTCATGAAACTTGGTCAAAACATTTGTTTTAATGTTATCTGGGCTGAGTTTGAAAATGGTTTCCATCTGTTGAAATCATGGTCGCTAGGGGGCTCAGTTGTCTTTATTATTTTATTATTTTATAGTAAAATGCTAAAGTCAAGCCATGTGAACTCTCTAGTTGATATTTTGAACAAGTTTGAAAATGGTTGTGGTTCATAAAAAATATTGCCACCAGGGGAAGGGCATTTTTCCTTATATGGCTATAGTAAAACCTTGTTAACAATCTAGAAGACATATATTTTGCCCAATCTTTATGACACTTGGTCAAAACATTTGTTTTAATGTTATCTGGGCTGAGTTTGAAAATGGTTCCCATCTGTTGAAATCATGGCTGCAAGGGGACTGGGCAGTTTTCTTTATTATGTTATAGTGAACAGCATACATGCCATAATTTTTTAGGTCCAAAGCGGGACATTCCATAAAAAATTGTCGGGACATTTGACCCAAAAGCGGGACACCTAAAACGATTTATCATTCCACCTTTACTGTAGTCAGTATAGTACTAACAAATACTCGTGAGTAACTTTTATTCAAGACATAAAACATCTGATATGAAGCATGGAATCATAAACATAACAATAACAGTTTTATAAAATAAGACAATAGCAAACAACGAGGATAATATTCATCTGTTTAGAGTACAAAATCTAGAACATTACGACAACAATACTCATTATATTAATAGCAGTGGCAAACATTAACGCAGGGGAGGCTATCCAGTACACTGAAAGTACTGGTTACAGTAAACTATCTACCGAACATTTACATCAGTTACACACGGAATGCTCGGCCGAACACATTTCAGAGGTAGGTTTTTGGTGGAAGCAAACTGTCTTTGTGTTCATTTCAACTCTCAACAACGCCTCAACCGTATTTACACCAACAAAAACATAAAGACAAAAGAAGTCTATGGATGCTTTACTCGAATTATTTTTCTCTAATGTTAATAATCATATTTTGTTTTCTTCTTATATACACAGATTAAACTGAATTGTGAATTGTCAGGCGCTGTATTGGGGTAGTGTCAAACTGTCATGAATAACGACACGTTGTTTTTATTACAATAACACAAGACAAGATGGGTACCACTTTTACTGTTTGTTGCGATGTTTTTTTAAGCATGTATCCATGCGCAGTTTGTTACTTGTCAATTGTCGCGGCTTAATTGGAGTAGGGTCAAACTGTCATGCATAGCACCTCGTGGTTTTTAGCTTTATTGGAGTAGGGTCAAACTGTCATGCATAGCACCTCGTTGTTTTTATTACAATTACACCCAATTACACTAGACAGGATGGGTATCACTTATTGGACTGTTTGTTGCGATTTTGGTATATTTCACATTCGGATTATCCCGCTATTTATGAACTAAACATTGAATGTAAAAGACTCATTAATGACGTAGAGTTAATTTTACAAAACAATTGTTTTGTAAACCGTTTCAAACAAATACAAAAATAAACAAATTTTCAATTTCATTTTCATATTTCATTATAATACAACAATCGATAGCAATAAGCGACCACTATCTTGAAGACCACCATGGTGTGAATGCCTGATGAAATCAATAATTAGCCGATAAATCGCTGATAAGGTGTCATAAACAACACTGGTACACACGATAAGTAGAATCGGATTGTTAATTGGGGGCAATAAAGGGATTAGCGGGGGTAAGTGTTAGCGAAACAGAGCTTGAATAGCGAATTTTATTGGGAACCTATAGACCTTACATCGTTTTTTACGAATGTCGGGACAAATCGTCTCATATCGGGACGGCGGGACAAAGGGCCCAAAAGCGGGACTGTCCCGCCGAGATCGGGACGTATGGCATGTATGGTGAACAGGCCTTTTTCTGCCTATCTCACGGGTCCGATAGTCGGACCCATTCCCAATGACAAATATGGCTGTTTTTTCCCAATTAAAAAAAAAAAACACCCCAATTTCAGACAGAAATAATCGAAGCCAAAAAATGCGTTTCCCGGTAGGTACCGTGTTTTAAATAATCGGGCGCCGTGTTTTAGCGTGCAAATGGGAATTCCGCGTAGAACGTCATCATATTGAGTGTTCCATAATGCAATTTTGCGATCTTGCCACTTCAGAAAACATGGCCGCCGCTTGTGTCTATGCATTTCTTAAGACACATTTATGGTCATTTTCAGTCAGAATAAGCTTTTAAATATTGAAGTGTTGGATTATTCTGAATTAACAGGTATGTATACAACAAGTGATAACCATGTCTACGCAGTAATTATTGTAAATTAGTTGAGAATCAATATTGATGGTCAGACGTAAATAAATGTGGTCTGGTTTCACTTTCAACATTACTCGGGTTCGAAAGAATAAATTTTGGTAAAAAAAATAGGGAAATCGGACCCAGTCGTAAAAATATTGCATAATTTGAAGTACTCTCGAAGTAAAATACGAAAAATTTACTCAAAAGGCACACACAAACTGAATGTTTAACATTCTCAGTAGTCCAAGTCAGAATGCCAGTTTGTATTCCCTAGAAGGGGTTTCTGAGCAAGCAAGTGATGAACATTTGCCACTGCCAGATTCAGAGTCACTACCCTTTGTGGCTTCTTAACATTTCAATACTGTATATTAATGATGTTCAGCTTTACTGTTGTGTTTCAACAAATAGGCGCCTTCAGACATTTGGCAACTTGAATTTTGAAGAAAAATATGTTGAATGCAGGTCCTTCGACTGTGAATATTCATAAAAAATCCTTAATGACATATCAAGCTATGTATTTTATTTGAACTTCAAGCAGAACAAAGTCAGTGTTTTTTTATCATACACATACTTACGTAAGCAGTAAACAATGACTGTTGCATGGTAAAAACAGTTTAATACTTTCTTAGCATTTTTGGGCAATACCTATGTATGAAAACATTTGATTTAATAATAAAAAAATCAGCAAAAATAATTTCCCAAATAATGCTTTTGTCGATGAAAATTCTTCCCAATTTGGGAGATTTCGTGACTCGAAAAATCCAAATTTCGCTAGGTACTTTTTCCCAAAATAGAAAAAGGCCTGGTGAAATACTATAGTAAAACATTGTGAACTCTCTAGTTGATATATTTTGAACAAGTTTGAAAATGGTTTCTTAAATATCTCAAACATTGCTGTGAGCAGTTCAGTTCCTGGAAGTCTCAGTTGAACCTCTGGCCCTATTGTCATAAAACAATTTGTGATTTTTTGCTCCACTGGCCAGAGGCTAGCGGGGCTTATGTCATGGTCCTGTGTCCATCATGCGTGCGTGCGTCCGTGCATTAACTTTTTCTTATAACATCTTCTTCTCCTAAACTTCTTGTCCAATTCTGATGAAATTTCTCAGGAATGTTTCTAGGGAACACCTCTTCCAAATTTGTTCAAATTATGCTCCTGGGGTCAAATTTGACCCTGCCCCAGTGGGTCAAAAATTGAAAATTTGCTTATATAAGGCCTATTTTGTGAAAACTTTAAAAATCTTCTTGTCCATAACCATTAGGCCTAGGGCTACCAAATTGGGTATGTAGTGACATCTTATAGTCTTCTACCAAGTTTTTTCAAATTATGCCCCTGGGATCATATTTGAACCTGCCCCGGGGTGTCAAAAAATTGAAAATTTGCTTATATAAGGCATATTTTGTATAAACTTTAAAAATCTTCTCGTCCATAACCATTAGGCCTAGGGCTACCAAATTGGGTATGTAGTGACATCTTATAGTCCTCTACCAAGTTTTTTCAAATTATGCCCCTGGGATCAAATTTGACCCTGCCCCGGGGTGTCAAAAAGTTGAAAATTTGCTTATATAAGGCCTATTATGTGAAAACTTTAAATATCTACTTGTCCATAACAATTGAGCCTATGGATACAAAATGTAATATGTAGTGACATCTTATAGTCCTCTACCAAGTTTCTTCAAATTATGCCCTGTGGGTCAAATTTGACCCTGCCCCGAGGGTCAAAAAATTGAAAATTTGCTTATATAAGGCCTATTTTGTGAAAACTTTAGAAATCTTCTTGTCCATAAGCATTAGGCCTAGGGCTACCAAATTTGGTATGTAGTAACATCTTATTAATAGTCCTCTACCAAGTTTCTTCAAATTATGCCCCTGGGGTTAAATTTGACCCTGCCCTGGGGGGTCAAACAATTGAAAATTTGCTTATATAAGGCCTATTTTGTGCAAACTTTAAAAATCTACTTGTCCATAAGCATTAGGCCTAGGGCTACCAAATTTAGTATGTAGTGACATCTTATAGTCCTCGACCAAGTTTCTTCAAATTATGCCCCTGGGGTCAAATTTGATCCTGCCCCGGGGGGTCAAAAAATTGAATATTTGCTTATATAAGGCAAACTTTAAAAATCTACTTGTCCATAACCATATGGCATAGAGCTACCAAATTTGGTATGTAATGACTTCTAATAGTCCTCTACTAAGTTTGTTCAAATTAAGCCCCTGGGATCTAATTTGACCGTTCCCCAGGAGTCACAAAATTGAACATATGCTTATATTGGGCCCATTTTGTGCAAACTTTAAAAATCTACTTGTCCATAAATATTGGGCCTATTTCTACCAAATTCGGTATGTAGTGACATCTAATAGGTCTCTACTTAGTTTGTTCAAATTATGCCTCTGGGGACAAATTTGACCCTGCTCCGGTGGTCACAAAAATGAACATATGCTTAAATAAGTCCTATTTTGTGAAAACTTAAAAAAAATCTTCTTGTTTATAATTATAGAGCCTAGGGCTAGTAAATTTGGTATGTAGTGATATCTTATAGTCCTCTACCAAGTTTGTTCATGACTCGCAGATGACCCCCTATTGATTTTCAGGTCACTAGGTCAAAGGTCAAGGTCACTGTGACCCGAAATAGTAAAATGGTTTCCGGATGATAACTCAAGAATGCTTATGCCTAGGATCATGAAACTTCATAGGTACATTGATCATGACTCGCAGATGACCCCTATTGATTTTCAGGTCACTAGGTCAAAGGTCAAGGTTTGGTGACCCGAAATAGTAAAATGGTTTCCGTATGATAACTCAAGAATGCTTATGCGTAGGATCATGAAACTTCATAGGTACATTGATCATGACTCGCAGATGACCCTTATTGATTTTTAGGTCACTAGGTCAAAGGTCAAGGTCACAGTGCCAAAAAAAGTATTCACACAATGGCTGCCACTACAACTGACAGCCCATATGGGTGGCATGCATGTTTTACAAACATCATCAGGACCCTTGTTTTATTTTGAGATGATTCTTTACAAAGAAAGATGCTACTATTGTATTTGTTATAAATGTGTGAAAGGCTCTAAGAAGGAACCAGAGATTATTAACTCTTTACCAAACACTAACAGGATTTTACAGTATTGCAGCTGACAACTTTATAAATAATTGTGATAAAAGGAGAAATTGCTCAAGATTTCTACCCTACCTGATCATTTCCTTCAGATTCCATTACAATTCAATTGTCGTCTGCAAACTTTTTCACATTGGGAAACAACTTTTTTTGTTAGTTGACTAAATGCCAAAGGTTTTAACATGAGTGCAAAGTTCAAATGATTTTATAACAGTATAACTATATGTATTGCATACAAATGGCAACATTGTTCAATATCGTTTTGCGCGGATCAGATTGGGTATTTTACTGGTTAAAAATCATGAACAATCCTGAATGTGGACCTGAAGCATACTAATGTATTTATTTTTCTTAAATTGGAAAACGCGTATCATGCTAAAACGAGTAAGGACATGCATTTGTTATACATTACAATATCAGTGTCTTGACAAAATATGAGCTGATAAAAGGCAAAAGTATTGGTATTTGCTTATTAAGAAAGTATATGTTATTCCTTATATTGTTATATCTATGAATACACTTTAGATGTCCAAGATGTCAGAATATTGATCAGTATAATATTTAAAGTAACTAATATATGTTTGGCGCAGTAAAAGTTGTTTAACCCGTTTTGCAGCTTTGTGTTTTACATAAATGACTATGTATAATATACAACACATTAGCTGTTCCATAATCATCCGATTAAACATTTTTCCGCAGACGTGGCAGACACTTTCGGAGCATTGTGTTTATTCATATGCTGTTTCAATAGCCTTCCTGTCTTAAATCTTTCGGTGCATGTTGCACATGTAACCTTTCTTTCTTCATGGTCCGGAAGGCTGCATTTGTTAATTCCAAGAATCAATGGGTTTTGTACGACTTCGAACATATTTCACAGGTGTATATTTTTTCATCAGAATGTGCACTTAAATGTTGTTGAAGAGCCTTTCTTGACTGACATGACTTTGCACACAGTTTACACGAATACTTCGATGCATGGCCTAAATGAAACTCATAATCATTCTTGTTTAAACAATACGTCATAGTGAACACCTTCCTACACTGACTACAAACTTTTGGACTATCAATGATATTAAAGAGTATGCGAACGATGGAGCAACACTGCACTCTTCGCATGTAGGTCGTCTCCGTTTGACCATGACATCTGAAATAAGACATGAAATACCGTAATTCGCCTCATATGATTAAAGGCTCACAGATTTCGAAAATGGCTTTGTTAGACTGCGTTGATTACACATTCAATGACTCCAGCTATATTTGTCCATGAACAATAAGTGTATCTTATCTGTGCGTAGTATTAAAGGTTATAAAAAATGTGCACAATATGGATTAATTTTGTATAAATGTAAGGTTTAAACCCTTTCACGGCGGCATTTAGGGGACATTTTTATTTTGAAATATTTCCAAATCTTCAAAAGTGGTGTTCTTGCACAATTCTCACACAATTAAGAGATACTCGTTGTCATGTCTAACTGATGATCGTAACTTTTATGTATTAGCAATAATTTAACAAGAAAAGAGATATATACGTAGAAATCAGTTTACTACAGGAAAACAACGTTAACAGTTTAGACGTATGCAGTATATTTTGTCTAATTATTTGGACAAAAGTGAATACTTGTGCATGGAGGTGTGTATAAATGTGTATAAATGCAAAGGCATTTTCTAATTTAAAAATGCACTCGTAAAATCAATATGTGCGCAAGTTAAAGCAATACGAGCTCATGAGAACGCAATACGTGCTAATGTGATAAATACACTGTATTATGACTCCATAAATTATAGTTACACACTACCTATTAAAAGAAGATCTAAACATGCGTATTTTTATTTTGTTTTCCTTTTTATGCCCCCCTTCGAAGAATAGGGGGTATATTGTTTTGCACATGTCGGTCGGTCCGTCTGTCCGTCCGTCGGTCCCTCCACCGAATGGTTTCCGGATGATTATCAAGAACATTTACGCCTAGGATCATGAAACTTCATAGGTACATTGATCATGACTCGCAGATGAACCCTATTGATTTTCAGATCACTAGGTCAAAGGTCACGGTGACTAGAACCAGTAAAATGGTTTCCAGATGATAACTCAAGAACGCTTACGCTTAGGATCATGAAACTTCATAGAAACATTGATCATAACTAGCAGATGACCCCTATTGATTTTCAGGTCTCTAGGTCAAAGGTCAAGGTCACGGTGATTCGACACAGAAAAATGGTTTCCGGATGATAACTCAATAACACTTACGCCTAGGATCATGAATCTTCATAGGTACATTGATCATGACTCGCAGATAACCCCTATTTATTTTCAGGTCACTAGGTCAAAGGTCAAGGTCACAGTGACAATAAACATATTCACACAATGGCTGCCACTACAACTGACAGCCCATATGGGGGGCATGCATGTTTAACAAACAGCCCTTGTTTAGCTATGTACTGGTACTCTAAATTTTACATAGATACCAGTTACTGAGAGTGGGGTTACTGTGCTCAACAGTTATGGAAATAGGGGTTAATTTTCAAATTTTGATGCATATATTGCGATGGCCTGTTGAAAGCATCCTGGCGTTCATGCAAGGTAAACTGTGATAGCTTTTGAATCCGCCTTTGCATGAAAACTGCTGAGAAAACCTTATATATGGCCTAAAAATACACATACAGTGAAACGTGTCAATCGTAAACAAAGAGACACTTGCGTATAAAGTCTTCAATAACTTTTTTAATATTGATAATGCATCAACCAGATTTATACCGAGGTTAAATGGATATCAGTAAATCATCCTGCGTGTAAGTATAATGTCAAATAAGTGTGGTAAATGTACAAATCTTTCAAAACTTCCGACGAAAACATAATAAAATCATCCGTTAACCGCCATTTTGAACAACAGTTACTATTTATCTCACTTACGTCAAGCCAGTTGCTTGCGTATGATCCACCCCCTGTATATTGCAAAGTCATTTTAATAAGGAATGGGTATTGCATCATACTAGTAGTATTGGGTCTAGCGCGAACATGCAATTGCAAGTTTGACCATGTGTTTATATTCATACGAAAGCTAACAATTTAATACAATCCTTAAATAGTATGAATATAAAACTTGTTTGTTTTGTGTCTTCTATAATAATTGGTTATTGCTGCCTGCTATGTTTTAAAGAAATGCACTTTATGTATAACATACAAAAGTTAGTAAGTAAATGCCGAATTTAGCTGATATGTTCACCTTTCAAGCTTATAATAAATTACCAGAAATTACCAGAAATGACAACCATAAGAGAATTTGTGTTTCATGTAGCACATGTCTCCCCACCTCAAAGATTAAAGTCACAATTAAAGGTCCATGTTAAATCTGCTCATCAAAAAGCTCGTCTGGATATTAACTTTATTTATCATCATGCAGTCTCACAATAACTTTGAAGATCTGTAGTATGTTCTGTTCCAAAAATAATTTGCTCTGACTATTTTCAGATTGCTTTGACTTACAATCATGCACATGGCAGTTAATTGAGAAAAGAGGATGATCTATCAACTGATCCAGTTATGTATTTATCAATGTACTGAATTCCTGTTCTGGCTGATTTATAACTTTAAGGTATACACATCATAAAATGAGTGGAAGTGGGAGTGGAGGGATCCATGTTTTACAAATATCTCTTGTTACTAGTTTGATTTGTTCTTTGTATTTGGATGCAGAGAGCATGTTCATAGATATGTATTTGGATACAGAGAGCATGTTCATAGATATGTATTTGGATATAGAGAGCATGTTCATAGATATGTATATGGATACAGATAGCATGTTCATAGATATTGTGATGTTGGAGAAAAATGTGTCAACATTTCTTTCACTGATGGGTGTTTTTGAGAAACTGGCATATGCACGTATTTCATTATTATTATCCCCCGCCATAGGCAGAGGGATATTGTTTTGGCTTTGTCCGTCCATCCGTCCGTACGTCTTTCCGTCCGTCCGTCTTTCCATCCATCTGTCTTTCCGTCCGTCCGGAGCCATATCTTTGAAGTGCTTTGGCGGATTTAATTGAAACTTGTTATGAGTATATATATGGATAAGAGGATGATGCACGCCAAATGTCATTGTACACTATCTGTTAATAATGGAGTTATGGCCCTGTGTATCTTTAACAAATGCTTTTTTGAGTGTCAAATATAACACTTTTGTGTCCAGACGCATATTGGCAGGGGATATCAATTCAACGAATTTGCTTATTATTATTATTGATGAAATTTGATGACATTTTTGCATAAAAGCCACTATCAAGTTTAGGTGTTTTGCATACAAGTTACATTTAGATGACATCTTGTGAAACCGGAGGGGACTTATGGTTTGTACTCTGTCTGTCTGTCTGTCAGTCTGTCCATCACACTTTTTTTGCCCCCCTTCGAGGAAAAGGGGGTATATTGTTTTGCACATGTCGGTCGGTCCATCCACCAGATGGTTTCCGGATGATAACTCAAGAACGCGTAGGCCTAGGATCATGAAACTTCATAGGTTTAACATTGATCATGACTGGCAGATGACCCCTATTGATTTTCAGGTCACTAGGTCAAAGGTCAAGGTCACAGTGACTCAAAACAGTAAAATGGTTTTCGAATGATAACTCAAGAATGCTTCAGCGCCCTCACACTACTTCTGCAGCCCTTAGGAGGGGGAATTTTCGCTGTGTTTCCCTTTTTGGGGGATTGTTTTACTAACTCTTTCATTATTACATTTGTACATGTTTGCACTATATTCATCGCATTTTTCATAATTTAGTATGTTTGCAAAGATTTAATTGAAATAGAATTAAGATATAATAATCATGAGACACATCTTTCTAAAAAAATTTTTTTTTTTTTTTTCTTTTTTTTAGGAGGAATTTTTCCCCCCAAAAGGGGAAAAAAGTATACTTTTCAGGTGGGGGACTCCCGCCAAATTTAGGCAGCAGATTTAATAGATTGAGGGCCCTGTGCTTACACCTAGGATCATGAAACTTCATAGGAACATTGATCATGACTGGCAGATGACCCCTATTTATTTTCAGGTTACTAGGTCATATGTCAAGGTCACAGTGACTTGAACAAGTAAAATGGTTTGTGGATGATAACTCAAGAATGCTTACGCCTAGGATCATGAAACTTCATAGGTACATTGATCATGACTAGTGCTGCAACTATATACCGGTATATCGGTATATATCGCAATACGCAATCCGCATATTGTATTGCGATACGCTTTTCATCATACCGGTACGAACATTTTACAAAAATGTATTCACATTTTATCCAGAAAAGCCATCCGAAATAATGATATCAAGGTAGACAAAACAAAGCGGTGTAAACTAATTTTTACGTAAAAATAGCATTCTAAAAAGTGTATTATACGGAGTAGCGTTGTTACATGGGAGCATTTGTTCGATGCTTTTGAACAGATTATCGTTGAATAAATAGCGCACAACTGTAAATGTTTTGTTCAATTCTGAATTGAGCATTATTAAATTTGTAATCTGAATTTCGAAAACACGCTTCCAAATTTAAATGCAAACGCGACAATACAAAATTCTAGCGTCAAATAACAAGTGCTTTATATTTTGTCTCAATAAAAAGCGCGCGAAAATTATGCAGACATGTAGACCGTCGCATGAAAAGTATGGGTGTATTTTGTGTTGTATAAAAGCGGGAACATCATATTAGGCGATTTACGTGTGTTCAGTGGGGAAAAAAAAGCCGAGGTTGGACGTGATTTCATCACATCTTTAAATAGTAACAAATGCCAAAATGTATTTGATACTTAAGATAATTAGCAAATGTTTGTGTTTCTTGTAATTCTTGAGCACATTTATAGTAAATATTTACCAGAATTTGCTATAAAACTGGAATGTACAGGATTATCAGGTAATTGGCATGTTATAATTCTGGTACAAGTTAGCAATATATTGCGATATATTGCAATACGGGTTTTTGAACTGACAATATATTGCAATACGGTTTATGGCGTATTGTTGCAGCACTAATCATGACTGGCAGATGACCGCTATTGATTTTCAGGTCACTAGGTCAAAGGTCTAGGTCACAGTGACTCATAATAGTAAAATGGTTTCCTGATGATAACGTAAGAATAGATAGGCCTAGGATCGTAAAACTTCATAGGTACATTGATCATGACTCATGACTGGCAGATGATCCGTATTGATTTTCAGGTCACTAGGTCAAGGTCACAGTGACAAAAAAACGTATTCACACAATGGTTGCCACTGCAACTAACAGCCCATATGGGGGGCATGCAATTGTTTTGCAAACAGCCCTTGTCTGGATCCTGTGATAACTTAAAAAGTTCTTAATATTTTGTCATGAAACTTAAAATATGGATAGATGGCAATATGGAGATTATGCACATCATTTATTTTTTTCCCAAGTCAATAATTTTGGTTGGTATGGCAACAAATAAAAAAATCAAAAAAAAATCTGACAATGGTGGAGTTTCACTGGTAGGGGACCATTATTGCTTGGCGATGATCACTTGCTTTTTTGTCTTGTTGAATATAATTGATAGTAACTGCCACACAGTAGCAGGGAGAGAAATACATGTAGTGGCCTGTATAACATTATCTTTAATTTATAATACTGCAACATTACATGTATTAGCTATGCTGCAAGGGATATTATGGTAAACGAAAAGTTTATAAGAAACAACATTTCCTCCCTGTATATATTTTACAGGTTTGCAAACATAATATATCTTAAAGCCAAATGGGTTATGTTTTATTGCGAAATTTGAGCCTAGTCATTTCAATATGACATAAAAGCTTAGTATCC
The DNA here is from genome assembly GCF_020536995.1 of Dreissena polymorpha. Taxonomy (NCBI): domain Eukaryota; kingdom Metazoa; phylum Mollusca; class Bivalvia; order Myida; family Dreissenidae; genus Dreissena; species Dreissena polymorpha. The sequence goes on along the minus strand of NC_068355.1, from coordinate 184,329,051 downwards.
AGTTTATATTATTTGCATTTTAATGACATGTTCGTGTCAGCTTGTCGTTGGAGCCATCCATTTCATTTTATATCATATTCCTTTTTATACGCCTACTTGGGTTTATTTGGTGACACCCTAAGTTTCAAGTAAGAAGGTGTATAATCAGGCCTGTAGACAGATTGCTACAGGTGGCTGACCCAAAATGGTAGCAAATACTTACCAGAGACTTTAAATAATAATGAAAATAGGCTCTTAAAACTCGTATTAAATTTTTTTGTAAGTCTTTGTAATACATTGATTTCAATTACTGACTGTGGCTGTTATAAAGCTGTACATCCTATGGATTTATGCAAAGCACAATTTAATAAACAAAGATTCTGCACTATGTTATCGTAGCTGTATTTGAAAATAAATAAAAATAGAGTTACAAAGCAAAATAATTCAAAAATACAGTCAAAACTAACCTTCAGCTCATTTGAGAATAAAGGTCAATTGCAGACAAAGGTCAGTCTGGATTTCCCACGACGAAAATCACGCTATATATTATACTTGAGAATAATTGTCATTTGTCCATAGCAGCCAACGACCAATATTTTTCACTCCAAAAAATCATGTTTGAACTGAAAACAACGGTCATGCGTTATTCGTTTTGAGTCGCAAAAATAAGAACACAAACGAAACAGGTGCATGTAACAATAAGAACGTGTTTTAGTAGCAATTTTCAACTGAATTTATAACGACAAAGAATTAGCGCGTGACAAAGTCAATAGATCTTTTTGGCCAATAAGGTTTTAAAAACAACACTAAGCTGGCGAATGTTGGTATAAGAAGGCAATAAACACGGTGCCTATACCACGTGACTTTTTCGGATCTGTTTTGGGAGAATAAAGCGCGACCCAGTTAACATTTTTAAGGATCTCTTTTTAAATATTTCACCATTTGTAATGGAATGAAGTGGAACGCCCGCTCATTCGTAAGAGTTTTCTATAGGTAACATGATCTTTTTAAACAAATAAGTATTTTTTCAGTAAAGTGCAACCGCACGTTTGAACGGTTAGAAAAATGTCGGATCAGTGCAGGGACTTCATATTACAAACGCGCGGTTGCACTTAACTCAACTTAACTTACAATACTTTGCTTTAAAAGATCATGATACATATAGAAAACTCTCATGAATGAGCGGGCTCTTCACTTTATCCCATTAAAAATGGTAAAATATTTAACAATACATCATTAAAAATGTTAACTTGGTTGCGCTTTATTCTCCCAACACATATCTTTAAAGTCACATGATATAGGTACCGTGATAAAGGGATAAGTGATCATTCAGGAAAAATATACATTGAATAGCAACTTTTATAACAAACTCAATATCTTTTACAAATCTTTTTCTTTGAATTAAAACAATACAGTTACACCGTAATTTTGGTTTATAACAGAAAATACTCTTTTATAATCGTTCCGACGTGACGTCATGGCACGTTTCAATATTTATTTAAACATACATTTAGTTAGTATGCTGGATGCGTGAGAGGAAAGAGTAAGGCTATCAAGTTTAGGTCAGTCAATCAGATCAACGTCACAGATGCTTGTAGCATGACAATCTTTTTCACACACTTCCTTGAAAACATCTTAGTCTATGATCATAGAAATTAGTATGTTTATCAGGCAGTAGGAAAATATGACCCTTTACAGAGATTGAGATCCAAGTCAAGGTCACAGAAACCAGCTATGCGATTTTTTTAGTTTAAATCCAGATTTTTGTAAAAATATGGTACACATGGTCACTTTGTGTTATTAAACCCTAGTTGGTGTTGTAGCAGAGAATGACGTCACTATTACGTAAACAATCTGCTGGCAACTGTTTTATACTGTATTAATTTTTATTGTTTTTAAGAACTATTTGCATTTAAAATAGCAAATTTGCAGGTAATTTATGTGTTATTATTTATTGTATTGTTAATACATAGTGAAATGTTATATTTTTCATTGAACAACCCAAAGTTATTGGTGATTCTGTCAGTCTTCTGCTGTTCACGTTATGACATTCTAATATACGTTATGACATTCTAATATACGTTATGACATTCTAATATACGTTATGACATTCTAATATACGTTATGACATTCTAATATTTAGCAGAATTCTGCGGTAACATAATTTCTGAGAGTATTAAAGACCGGGAGTTCGGAGTTTGAATCACTCTAACCAGAACGGTTGGGTCGGTAGGTGGTAATGCAAAAATAAGAGAATAAAAGAAAGACAAAAGCTTTAAAAAGTTGATGGTTTGTAATTAACAACCTCATAAGAAAAAGAAATAACATACAAATATAACAGAAAAACTTACAGAATTTTAACAGAAAACTGGAAGAATTTTAACATAATTATTAACTTATAACTCTAACTTTTCTCACGTAATGTTATCATTGACATGAATGTATTATGTTCATAAATGTGTGATATGATGAAAATAATGAATGATATGTTTGACAAAATTTACAAAATGTGTTTACTTTTCACTTTTTAACTAAAAGAAATAAGAAATTTATTTTTTTAAATGACATTATTCGCTACCGCCTCCGAAGATATTTTATATTCACAAAAGTCAGAGTCGTGACAATATATACTTTTTTACATTGGAAATGCGGCCGTTTAACGGCACGAATTTGAATGAAAAAAACACACCGGGAATACAAGATAAAGCAATATTGAAGTTAGCTTGGTTAAGAAAACTTCATCATTGTTAACACAGATGTCACTTGTTTGAGACCTTATTTAACTTGACATTTTTCACATAAATATCACGATGTCCCCAGGGAACCATATACTCAGATTGGAATTTACTATTATACAAGATATAATGATACCATCGATATTAGTTGGAAGGGGTTTAAATGGAATGGCTTTGTCCGTAATTTTGGTGTGCCTGTCTGTCTGTCTTTTCTATAACTGGTTTGAACTGTAACTGTCTGATGTATGGAAGGAAAAAAAAAACTTGGCAGAAATGTGTAATTTGTCGGTGTATGACATAAGATAGTGTGGTTACGTTTGAGGTTAAGGTCAAAATATACGATTTAATTTTCAAAATCCACATTTGTATATTCTAGCACAAGGTCAAAGTATTTGTTGTAAAAGGTCAAAATAAAGCACGGATCAGGTCTGATCTATAGCATGTCTTGAAGATACTCAGAATATCAGTAGGTATATTGTACACAAGAATCAATGTCTTAATTAGAGGCCATAGAAATGAGGCCAGACCACTATTTTACTTTATCATGCATATATATGAAACATGGCAAGGTTTGTTGTGTACAGTAACCACATCACTGGCTTGAACATCACAATTAAAACTGCAGCATTGATGTTCAAGCCACTGTATCTGTGTCAAAGTTGTAATTACTGGTATAAAACACTGTCAGTGGTAGTAACGTCCTTTTATTTATATTTTGTAACATTACCAACAAATGCACAATCTGACCTTGTTTTTTTTATAATTGATATCTTTTCGCTCAGCATTTTAATCTAAATAATGTTTTGGTATATTAAATCTATATGTATCAGTGGTGGGTTTTTTCAAAGTCAAAATTACCACCCATCTGTTTCCCAATTGCAAAAGTAATTTTTTTTCCCAAAACTCAGACTAAATTTTCCCCCAAATGGCTAAATTTTTCCAAAAACAATAAAAAAATGTTTAACAGTTATAGTTCTGTTGACAGTCTGGTAAAATACCAGAGCTACAGTTTCTCCAGTATTTATTTGGAGATACATTTAGTGACCTGAAATTTGGCAAACGTGATTTCTAAGGGGGATTTATACAGCTTTAGTTGCAAAAATATTATAAAGTGTTATATGTTTACTGGGCCTTATTATTTTACAAATTTTGAATAGCTCTTTCTAGTGTCTGGATTCTGTTGTCAGTGTGGTAAGAAGACAATTAAGGTGGGGGAAATTTGTATTTGTATTTAAGGAAACATTTTATTTGATGTTTTTCACGGACTGTGATTCACCTTGAATGTAATACTTAATTACATGCAGATTTTGTTTTCCAACAGTATAAATGAAAAAATATCCAAATATTATAAATATCATATAAATATCATAAAAATTTAATGACCTGTTAGCATTATTAGGTTTGACTTAAACCCATATACATTCAAATGCACTTGCAATTGTTATTTAATTAAACAGGTTTATAACAAAATTGCAACATTAATGCAATGCATTTAATAGTAAATATATTTTGAAATACATGTTAAATTTGAGCCCCATATGATTAAATATAACACAATCATTTACTACACTAAATTTAGGAAGGTATGATATACTATTTTTTCCTCATTTGTTTCTTTCATTGAATAATTGTAAAATTATTATTACAACATAAAAACTGACAAGCTTTAATTGTGCAATATATGGATTTTGAAATAAAGTGGTACACATAAAAATTCAAATTTGGTCATAAAATGCCATGTCTGGAATTAAGCTTTTTTATTCACTATTCTGTTTCAAAATAACTTCCCACACATGACAACCATAGTCACTTTTAACGGTCCAGGTTAAATCTCAGCTCATCAAACAGCTTGTCTGGATATTAACTTTATTATTCATCATGCAGTCTTACAATAACTTTGAAGATCTGTAGGTCTGTCCTATACCCATACATGCCATACGTCCCGATCTCGGCGGGACAGTCCCGCTTTTGGGCCCTTTGTCCCGCCGTCCCGATATGAGACGATTTGTCCCGACATTCGTAAAAAACGATGAATGGTCTATAGGTTCCCAATAAAATTCGCTATTCAAGCTCTGTTTCGCTAACACTTACCCCCGCTAATCCCTTTATTGCCCCCAATTAACAATCCGATTCTATCGTGTGTACCAGTGTTGTTTATGACACCTTATCAGCGATTTATCGGCTAATTATTGATTTCATCAGGCATTCACACCATGGTGGTCTTCAAGAAAGTGGTCGCTTATTGCTATCGATAGTTGTATTATAATGAAACAAATGTTGAAAATGTGTTTATTTTTGTATTTGTTTGAAACGGTTTACAAAACAATTGTTTTGTAAAATTAACTCTATGTCATTAATGAGTATTTTATATTCAATGTTTAGTTCATAAATAGCGGGATAATCCGATTGTGCAATATACCAAAATCGCAACAAACAGTCCAATAAGTGATACCCATCCTGTCTAGTGTAATTGGGTGTAATTGTTATAAAAACAACGAGGTGCTATGCATGAAAGTTTGACCCTACTCCAATTAAGCTAAAAACAACGAGGTGCTATGCATGACAGTTTGACCCTACTCCAATTAAGCCGCGACAATTGACAAGTAACAAACTGCGCATGGATACATGCTTAAAAAAACATCGCAACAAACAGTAAAAGTGGTACCCATCTTGTCTTGTGTTATTGTAATAAAAACAACGTGTTGGTATTCATGACAGTTTGACACTACCCCAATACAGCAATATTTCATTAAATACATATTCCTTACAATTCACAATTCAGTTTAATCTGTGTTTATAAGAAGAAAACAAAATATGATTATTAACATTAGAGAAAAATAATTCGAGTAAAGCATCCATAGACTTTTTTTATGAAAAAGAAAAAAATCCATAGACTTCTTTTGTCCTTTTGTTTTTGTTGGTGTAAAAACAGTTGAGGCGTTGTTGAGAGTTAAAATGAACGGTTTGCTTCCACCAAAAACTTACCTCGGAAATGTGTACGGCCGCGCATTCCGTGTGTAACTGATGTAACTGTTCGGTAAATAGTTTACTGTAACCCGTACTTTCAGTGTACTGGATAGCCTCCCCTGCGTTAATGTTTGCCATTGAAATTAATATAATGAGTAGTGTTGTCGTAATGTGCTAGATTTTGTACTCTAAAAAGATGAATATTATCCTCGTTGTTTGCTATTGTATTATTTTATAAAACTGTTATTGTTATGTTTTAGATTCCATGCTTCATATCAGATGTTTTATGTCTTGAATAAAAGTATCAAGAGTATTTGTTAGAACTATACTGACTACAGTAAAGGTGAAATGATTGATTGTTTTAGGTGTCCCGCTTTTTGGTCAAATGTCCCGACAATTTTTTATGTAATGTCCCGCTTTGGACCTTAAAAATTATGGCATGTATGCCTATACCATAAAAAATTGCACTCACTTTGTACAGATTGTACTGACCTTCAATTTGCAAATTAGTATGACAGTTACTTGAGAAAAGAGGATGATGCTTATGGACTGATACAGTGCACTGAATTGCTTTGCTGGCTGATTTATAATTTTGGGGTATAGACATCAAAACATGGGTGGGAGTGGAGGAATCCATGTTTTGCAAACATCTCTTTTTATTAATTTGTTTTGTTCTTTGTATTTGGATGCAGAGAGCATGCTCATAGATATTGTGATGGTGGAGAAAAAGTTTTCATATTTCTTTCACAGATGTCTATTTTTGAGAAATGGGCATATATTTCATTATTAGTATAATTATTATTGTAAAAACCAACCCCATGTCAGTTTTGTGTGTTTTCTTTCAAAGCCATAAATTGCTTGTTTATTGTGAAATCTGATAACAGTTTTGAGTAAAAGCCACTATCCAGTTTAAGTGTTTTGCAAACAAGCAACAATTAGATGAGATCTTTTGATTTTAAAATCTGAAGTTTGTTTATCCATTAAGTGTCAGTTAATATTGTGTGTTTTGTGTGATTAAATATCAGTGTTGCAGGGAGAGAATTGCATGTAGTGGCGATGTACATCATTTATTTACATTATAACACTGCGATCAAAATTAATTACACTGCAAGGGATGTTTTGGTTAATGAAAACTTTAAAAGAAAAGTTCATGTGTATATCTGCTGTTCTGAAACCACAAGGCCCAGAGTTTTGGTATTTTGGTTGAACATTTCTATAGTGGTATTTTAAGATCAAAGATTTATGATATACAACATGTTCTCACGGTATATATTTTACAGGTTTGTACAAATAATATACCTTGAAGCCATATCGGTAATGTTTTATTCCGAAATTTGAGAATAGTCATTTCACTGTGACACAAAAGCTAAGTATCCAGTTTATGTTATTTGCATTTTAATGGCATGTTCGTGTCAGCTTATCGTTGCAGTCATTCATATCATTGTATATCATATTCCTTTTTATACGCCTACTTGCCATGGGTTTATCGGATGACACCCAATTTCAAGGTGTATAACCAGGCCTGTAGACAGATTGCTGGAGGTGGCTGGCCCAAAATGTCCACTAGAACATACTTACCAGATACTGTAAAATAGTAATGACAAGAGACTTAAAACTCTTATTAAAGAATTTTAAATTGACTTAGGTCTTTGTGATACATTTATTTCCAAGTACTGACAGTGGTTGTAATATACTGTACATATACTATGAATCTATGCAAAGCACAATTTAACAAACAAAGATTTTACACTATGCTATGGTAGCTGTATTTGAAAAATGATAAATATAGAGTTACAAAGCAAAATAACTCTCAAATACAGTCAACACTGACTTTACGCTGATTTGAGAATAACAGTCAATTGCAGACAACGGTCAGTCTGGATTCCCCGTGATGAAAATTACTCTATATATTACACTTGAGAATAACAGTAAATTGTCCATAGCGACCAACAGCCGGTATATTTCACTCCGAAAGTCAGGTTTGAACTGAAATCAACGGTCACACATCACTCTTTTCGAGTCGCAAAAAAATAAGTACACAAACCAAACAGGTGCACATAACAATAAGAATGTGTTTTAGTAGCAATTATCCGCTGCATTCATAACAACAAAGCATTAGCGCGTTACAAAGTTAATAGATCTTTATCGCCTATTAGGTGTTAAAAACAACACTAAGATGGTGAGTGGTGGAATAAAAAGGTGATAAAACGATTAGTGATTGTCTGTTCAGGAAAAATAAACATTGAATTGCATTTTTTATATCAAACTAAATATTTTTGGAAAGATTTTTTCTTTGAATTAGAAAAATACAGTTACACTGTACTTTCCGTTTATGAAAGCGAATCAGTCTTCGAATTAGCCTATAAGCCCGAAGCCCGTGTCGATTCTTGGGTCAGTCGGTCGATCCTAAATGCTTATAAAATAGCCCGATCGGTCGATTAAATATTTGAGCGTCATATCAATAACCTGATTTATACGCGTTTTTAAGAAGCACGTTTAAATTTGCTATTTGAATGCCTAAAATGACGTTATACGTTTTAAAGCATGCGGCCGCCATTTTTTTAAACTGTCGTGTAAACATCCGGGTATGTTGCTATTTAAAGTAATGATGCAATTGACGCCCAATCAAGATGAGGTTATTCAAACTGAACATGTGTAGATCACGTTCCGGGATGTTCGCGCATCGGGAACTTCGTAATGTTTTAAAATAATGACCAAATAGAAGCGTATTTAATTTTAGAAGCGTTTTCCGAAAATGTATTTATAATTCATGAAAAATGGACAAGCAATTTTTCAATAAAAATAAAAGAGTCTGTAAGGGATATTGTACGCATTGGGTTAAAACAAATTGATCCTCATTACAGTAAGGTTTCCATGTGTTTTAATCAATTATTTTTGCGTATTAGAATAAGTTTTTTCAATGTAGTATTAATAATTGTAGTACTTTCGTTTATTCTGTAATCTGACGTTCTGCTACGTGACCTATTTTGCTACTTATAATCTGTTTACGAATATACAATACTTTTCACGGTTGACACATGCTTATCAATATCAAAACATCGGGAGTAAATTAAAGAAGCAGACTTTGTCACTTGGTAGATTGGGCAATTAACACACCCAGTGGGATGTTGTTCTGAAGCCAAATGCCGACAATTCAGAAATTCACCGGCGATTGTCCTAGTAATAATACGATAATAATCTGTTATTTTAATAGGCTGATGTATTTTTGAAGTTCTTCGGATTTTTTTTAAACATGATAATAATTTGATTTGCTTTAAAACCAAACACCGGTCAAACTGATTAATGGAATCATTGAATGAGAACATGTGTAATAATAAAGTTACAATAAACAGCATAATTATCTGGTGCATTTTGTATAAAATGCATTTCAAAATGAAACATTATACCCTTTATTACTGTAATCACATGCATCTGTTTTTACTAATGGAAGTAGATTTTATGATTGTTAATAACTATTTTGGTGTTCCTGGCCAAAAAAGTCATAAAATTTAAATTGACCCCCTCGGGCTATTGAACATGTCTTCGGGCTATTAAAAATTCCATCTTATTAGCCCGAAGGGCTATTTTGCTAAAATATTTAGCGTGAAGACTGAAGCGAATGCTCTTTTATAATTGTTTGGACGTGACGTCATGGCACGTTTTAATATTAGATTAAAAATACATCCCAATGAATGTAATACAAACTGTCGGGTTTACTGAACGAACGAGATGCATGAGTAAACAACAATTATATTGTTGATAAAGTCATAGATTTAGTTTAACAATAGTTATGAAATTTAATCAATTTATAAGACATTATTCTGGATTATTTAATAGAAATTATTTATGTTATTATGCATAGTTATCGGCAATGAGCCTTTGTTTTATATTGTGTGCGAATGACTAGGTGGGGAAACGACGTAGCAATACTAACAAATGATCAACCATCTAAACAGTGGTGATCCAAGAATAGCGGTCACTTGTGGACAATCAAAGCTCACTTTGGCCATTTCCCTTAACTGACTGCTTTCCTCAGTTGTGACTGTATTGAAACTACAATTTGCAGAGCTTTGGCACTTTCTTTGTTATATCATAAAGTTGTCCTCTACTAAAATTATTAATTCCTTCAATTTATGTCCTTGGGCAGGCTTTTTTTTCCTTCTTTGTGACCCGCCGAAAAACGGCCCTTTCTCCTCGGATTTTTTTCCCCTAAGCAGGTAAATTCCCCCCCCCCCCCCCCCCCCCCAGATTTCGTTTCCCCCATCCCCCCCCCCCCCAAATTTTTTTTTTTTTTTTCTTTAAATACATAGGTTTACCTGATCCAGTGTAAAAAAAAGAACATATTGCATAATTCAATTACCTGCTGCCTTGAATTTGTTTTAAAAACAGTAAAATATGTTAAATTGATTATTTAAGACTTTCCTTATTTTCCCCAAAATCCGGCGTTTCACTCGATTTTTTCCCCCTCAAAAAAGGCCAGGCCCTTTCCCCAAAATCAGATAAAAACCCCTGTTGGGGTAAACATCCGCAAGGCCCGGGTATCGACATAGTTTATATAGACTAATATATCAAATTGTTTAAAAATCATATACTCTAAAATCACAGGTCCTTTTGCTGTGCTATTTGGTTATGTAACATCTTAAAATAGTCCTCTACAAAGTTTGTAAAAATGATGCCCTGAGTCTAGTCACCACACCTGTGTGTGTGTGTGCATGTACCTGTGCATGTGTGTGTGTGTGCATGTACCTGTGCATGTGTGTGTGTGTGTGTGCATGTACCTGTGTATGTGTGTGTGTGTGCATGTACCTGTGCATGTGTGTGTGTGTGTGCATGTACCTGTGCATGTGTGTGTGTGTGTGCATGTACCTGTGCATGTGTGTGTGTGTGCATGTACCTGTGCATGTGTGTGTGTGTGTGTGCATGTACCTGTGCATGTGTGTGTGTGCATGTACCTGTGCATGTGTGTGTGTGTGTGTATGTACCTGTGCATGTGTGTGTGTGTGTGTGTGTGTGTGTGTATGTACCTGTTTATGTGTGTGTGTGTGTGTGCATGTACCTGTGCATGTGTGTGTGTGTGTGTGTATGTACCTGTGCATGTGTGTGTGTGTGTGTGTGTGTGTGTGTGTGCATGTACCTGTGCATGTGTGTGTGTGTGTGCATGTACCTGTGCATGTGTGTGTGTGTGTGTATGTACCTGTGCATGTGTGTGTGTGTGTGTGTGTGTGTGCATGTACCTGTGCATGTGTGTGTGTGTGTGCATGTACCTGTGCATGTGTGGTGTGTGTGCATGTACCTGTTTATGTGTGTGTGTGTGTGTGCATGTACCTGTGTATGTGTGTGTGTGTGTGTGCATGTACCTGTGCATGTGTGTGTGTGTGTGTGTGCATGTACCTGTGTATGTGTGTGTGTGTGTGTGCATGTACCTGTGCATGTGTGTGTGTGTGTGTGTGTGTGTGTGTGTGTGTGTGTGTGTGTGTGTGTGTGTGTGTGTGTGTGTGTGTGTGTGTGTGTGTGTGTGTGTGTGTGTGTGTGTGTGTGTGTGTGTGTGTGTGTGTGTGTGTGTGTGTGTGTGTGTGTGTGTGTGTGTGTGTGTGTGTGCATGTACCTGTGCATGTGTGTGTGTGTGTGTGCATGTACCTGTGTATGTGTGTGTGTGTGTGTGCATGTACCTGTGCATGTGTGTGTGTGTGTGTGCATGTACCTGTGTATGTGTGTGTGTGTGGTGTGTGTGTGTGTGTGTGCATGTACCTGTGTATGTGTGTGTGTGTGTGTGTGTGTGTGTGTGTATGTACCTGTGTATGTGTGTGTGTGTGTGCATGTACCTGTGCATGTGTGTGTGTGTGTGTGTATGTACCTGTGCATGTGTGTGTGTGTGTGTGTGTGTGTGTGTGTGCATGTACCTGTGTATGTGTGTGTGTGTGTGTGCATGTACCTGTGCATGTGTGTGTGTGTGTGTGCATGTACCTGTGCATGTGTGTGTGTGTGTGCATGTACCTGTGCATGTGTGTGTGTGTGTGCATGTACCTGTGTATGTGTGTGTGTGTGTGCATGTACCTGTGTGTGTGTGTGTGTGTGCATGTACCTGTGCATGTGTGTGTGTGTGTGCATGTACCTGTGTGTGTGTGTGTGTGTGTGTGCATGTACCTGTGCATGTGTGTGTGTGTGTGTGTGCATTTACCTGTGCATGTGTGTGTGTGTGTGCATGTACCTGTGCATGTGTGTGTGCATTTACCTGTGCATGTGTGTGTGTGTATTTCTAATAATCTACTGTATCCATGAACTTTAAATGAATTTCAAAAATGTAGGTGCAATTTCGAGCTATATTGTTATAACTGAGATTTTCTAATGTTGGAGTGGCCTTAGTGTGTTGTTGAGGGAAGCTGGAATACCCGGAAGAAGCCCAGTCCCCCCTGTCCTATATGGTTACCAACAACCAAACTTACAGGCTTTCGCGCAAGAAAGAATCACAGGTATCAAACATTTCGCTAGCTGGACAGCCAGTGGCACCACTTGGGGGTTGAACAGTTTTATATAGGTTACAATATACTAAATAGTTGTGTCATGTAGGGCTGTTTTGCACTTTAGACTATTATTCTTGTTTGGAATTAGTGATAGGGCATAAATAGGTGTTCACTACTTAGTCCCTAAAATATGATAAAGTTAGAGACTAAAGTAATAATTTGCACTGAAAATGTTACATTCCACTAGAAACAGGATGGGAAAAAATGGTGCAAAAACAGTTGATTTTGATTTGTGTCAAGTTCTGTCTTGGTTTGTACATGATATACCATAATTACTCTTTCATAATGACACTCTAAGTGTTCGGACACCCTCTTTTTAGCAAAAATAATTATTTTTTGTGACTCTAAATTTTCGGACATACAGATGTTTTGTCCATAATTAATGTCTCTTAATTTGCAAAGAGTATATTTTACCGCGCCTTACTACAAATTTCGGCCCTCTTTTCGCTTATCTTGTTACACTTCAATCATGGATTTTTACAACGGTATGAAGGTCATAAAACCTGAGGGCATTACTAACTTTAAAACAATCTCTGAACTGCATGGATTAGAGCTTTGATATTTGGTATGTGAAATTAGTTTTAAATAAAATGTACCATTCTTGTTAAACTGGGCAGTCATTTGTACTATATGTTTCGAAACTATCTTCATTGTAGACTTCTGTGCTTCAAGTCAATTTAAATTAGCATGTTATTCAATGCACTTCTTACAATTTCATTCCAGTAGGTTAAAAGTAAACTGACACTGTACAATGTTCTCACGTGACAGTTTACATCGTGAAGTGGTGAGGCTGGTCACTAGTCCTACATAACTGTGCCGCAAAGAGCTTTTTGGATTATAAGTTGAACAATGTTTTACAAGTTCAAATGATATTTATTGAGTCATGTTAAAGGTGATAACTGTTGATCTAATATAAATAGAATATAATATATATGTGTGTATAATATGTTTCTATACTGATGCAGATTTATTTGTAATTATAGTGTCAGAAAGTGACTTTGTTAAAACCAGTTAGTCTACAAAATGGCAACAAGTTCTCCGTCTTCAGTTGAGCTGGGTTCGGATGAAGTGAAGGACTATATTTGTAATGCCTGTGAAGACCAGAATAATGTTGAGACATGTGCTGATTTCTATTGTAAACAGTGTGAACGGTTTTATTGTGGAAACTGTATTGATCCACATGGTAAAGCCTTGGCTAAACATACTACATTTGGAAGGGTCGAAATAGATAAATGGCCAGTTTCAAAAAAGGTGGTGGATTTTCTACAAACTTGTGATGTTCATAAGGACCATAAAATTCACCAATTCTGCAACCTGCACAAACAGCTGTGCTGCCCTCAGTGTGTATCTGATCAACACAGGTATGTACTCTTCAGCTGTTAAGTTATTATTACAATATGATTAAAAAATATTATTTACAAAAAGTTAGGCTTTTATACCCATTCTCATCACGATGTAAATCCAAAGAAAGAGTCGTTAATTCAAAGTTCATGTTCTTTTTCAAACCCACTAACGGGTCTTTAAATTAAGAATTATTATAAATGCTTATATAGGGAGATATATTTAAATGTTGAAACTCATCATTTCAAACAGCGAAAAAAATGTCAGAAGTATTGATGACTTAAACATTTTTCTGTGAAATGATGTTTTTTTAAGGTTCATTCGCTGTCATTATGACCTTAAAATTTTCCGTTAAACACTTAAATTACAATTGAATGACTCTTGATCATAAGTATTGAATGAGAAAAGAAAACAAATCAATATGTTAACTTGTGGCTTTGGCAACTGAAACATAGAGGATATTTGTTCATGTCAGTGTGAGATCGTTTGTTATTTCACGAGTGATCTAAGATTATGCACTTCAATAACAAAGTGCAATTCTACACATGGGTACTGTGCATTTGTAGAATCGGAACATACAACATTTTACACATAACAATTGTACAAAACAGATATTAAAAAGTTGTAATTCAGCGTTTTAACAAATGTTTAACTAGAATGTTAACTAAATGTTTCTCTGTTTAACAAATGAGCTGAATATTCAACACGTGCAACATTTCTGGTGATGAATAATATTGGCGGTCTTTCCCTTCCATATTTTTGAAATAATACAGACGATACTGACATCAGATTTTTTAGCATTTTTCAGTATTTAGGAACAGTTGATTTCAGACCATGAATACAGAAAGAACTTAGAATTATATGTTATAGTAATACCAGTTTTATTTGGATTATTTTGTTAATCACATGTGCATTAAAAACAAATAAAATCCTATTATAAAAAAGGACAAATAACGAACAAGAACATTTGGTAGAGTCAAATCAGTCTATTCAAGGTTTTAAGAGCTAAGGTCAAGGTGACCTTAAAGGTTTTGGTCAAGGCTTTAAGGTGAATGTGACTATCACACTTACATATAGTGTGAAAATTGTTTCCGATCGATAACTCGTCAACAAATTAACAGATTGGCTTGATACATGTACTTCACTTCTGCATTGGCCTTGGACAGTATATGACCCCTATTGAAATTGTAATCACTAGGTCAAAGGTCAAAGTCACGATCACACTAAGTGTGAAAATCGTTTCCGATCAATAATTCGTCAACAAATTGACAGATTGGATTGATTCTTCACATTTGCATTGGTCTTGAACAGTAAATGACCTCTATTGAAATTGAGGCCACTTCTTCAAAGGTGAAGGTCACTATCACATTAAGTGGTATCCGATCAATAACTTGTCAACGAATTGGCTGATTAGCTTGATACTTCATATGTGCATTGGCCTTGGACAGTAGATGACCCCGATCTTAATTGAGGTTACTAGGTCAATGGTCAAGGTCACTATCCTATTTGATACTTTTCATGAACATTGGCCTTGGACAGTAGATGAACCCAATTGAAATAAGTTACGCAGTAAGTGTGAAATAGTTTTTTAATCAATAACTTCAGCTTATTCACCGATTGGCTTGATACTTGTCATGTGCAATATCCTTGGACTGTAGATGACCCCTCTCAAAATTGGGGTCACTAGGTCAAAGGACATGCTTCATACTACCCTTGCGCATTGGCCTTGGACAGTAGATGACCCCTATCAAAATTGGGGTCACTAGGTCAAATGTTAAGGTCACTGTAACAATAAGTGTGAAAATTGTTTCTGATCAATAACTCATCAATGAATTGACTGATTTGCTTGATACTTCAGATGCTCATTGGCCTTGGACAGTAGATGAACCCTATTGAAATTGGGATCACTAGTTAAAAGCCCTGTTGGGGGGGGGGGCATATGTGTCTGACCGCAGAACACTTTTCTCATTGTGTGTAGTATAAAGTAAATTGTAAAATATAATTCTATTCTTATTTCCCAATTTTTAAAATATCATTGACTCTAGGCTTGCTTATGAAATGTCAATACAGTTGTATCACACATAAATAATAAACAGTAAACCAATATCTTGGGTTCTCCTTAAAAATGTTTTACAATGGCATCTTTTCTTGTCCACGAATAGATCAAGTGACAACAACAAAAGCAAAATAATCACAATAGGTTAAATAACAACAAAACATATTGTGAGATAGTAGACCAGGTTGCATGTCATAAGCCACTCATCACAGGCTAGATTGTTCACACCGAGACTTTATTTAGAAATAGAGGACCTCTTTTAAGATTTGGGGTTATTTTGCTTTGCATCTGTCCTTTGGTCCATTTGTCGGTTTGACCGTAGACCAATTGTTTCTAGACAATATCTAGGGAATGCTTTGACCTACAGCAATGCAAAATGTTTTATGTTTACATCGAAGAAGATTAAGAGGCCAATCCATTTTGAGGTCAATAGTTCAAAGGTCACAGAAGCTTTTAACATGAAATTATAATGGTGTATATGTAGTAGTCAGGTTTAGAACATTTAATACACATAATAACAATCTTGTAAGCAGATTTTCAATTATGATAAAACTATGTAGGAACATTAGGCATTGTACAGATATATATCAGTACTGCCATCATTAAATGCATTCACTGATTGAATTTTAAAACATTTTAGACAAGTGCTTGCAAAAAAACAGTCCCAGCCGGTTTATTAAACAATAATTTATATGATTTTCATTGCTGGCTAATTAAAAAAAATCTGGAAGTCATGCCTGTTTTGTGGGGTGGAAGAACATTAATGATCTTTTCTTGCATTATTATGCATAGTGTTGTCAAGGTTTACAATATCAAAAGTGAAAACAATGTAAACAACTAGATATGTTTTCTTAGTACATGAATACCTCTGCAATCCTGAATTTGTCCCAAAAGTGTCAAAAAAATACGAACAAAAATACAGAGTTGCACGAGTTTCCCTGACGATTAATATGTTACTGTAGACGTATCCATCTATCATCAATCCTTTATAGTTTCGCTTATCACAATTGAAAAAGATATGATTGTTTGGTTAAAGGGACACGCACTTGGGCAAAATTACATGACGATAAATATTGATGTGAATTGTCAGTCCTCTAGTAGCAATACTGATTATTTTACAATCAACACAATTGAAAATGTATTTTTTTTATAAAAATTAGACATTGCTACAATTATAACTAGAAATGGCGCTGCAGAGGCCGACGTGTATCCCCACGCCGCATGTTTGACCCAGGGGCGCCCCAGGGTTGGTTATGGGGTCAGTATCAATTAGAAGTGAATCGGTGTAGAAATGAAGAAGTTATAGTTAAAGGCAATTTTGGGTGGGTGTGGCCTATGTGGGTGGGGCGTCTCAGTCTCAAGGTTGGTAATGGGGCCATGCATAGTTGAGATTGACTGTATTGTCATGCATAGTTGAGATTGACTGTATTGTCATGCATAGTTGAGATTGACCGTATTGTCATGCATAGTTGAGATTGACTGTATTGTCATGCATAGTTGAGATTGACTGTATTGTCATGCATAGTTGAGATTGACTGTATTGCCATGCATAGTTGAGATTGACTGTATTGTCATGCATAGTCGAGATTGACCGTATTGTCATAAGAGAATTTCAGTATCAATTTGAAGTGAATCGGTGTAGAAATGAAGAAATTATAGTAAAAGGCAATTTTGGGTGGCAGTGGTCTATGTGGGCAGGGCGTCCCAGGGTTGTTAATGGGGCCATGCATAGTTGAGATTGACCGTATTGTCAAAAGAGAGGTTCAGTATCAATTTGAAGTAAAACGGTGCAGAAATGAATAAGTTTATGTAAAATAACATACAAAATGAGTGAAATCTGTGACCCGCCCGCCCAAACCCCCATAACTTTTGACCCAGGAGTCAGATCAAAATTCCAAATAGTGCAGGGTCGCACATATGCTCATAGCTACCATGTGTGTAAGTATTAAGGTTCTAGTGCTTATAGTGTAGGAGGAGATATTGGCCAGGACGGACTAACAGACAGACGGACTTACAGACGGATGGTGGAGATAACCACAACATCCCCATGCTTTTCAAAAAGCGTGGGGATAATGAAAAAAACAGAACGAAAATATAGAGGTGCGCAAGCTCACATGCCTGGTTACTGTACTCGTAAAATTCAGGAATACGTGTTGAGTTATATACGACAGAAAAGTCACGCAGATGGATGGAAGAGTGCAAATCTATATACCCCTGTATGAAGCCAATGAAAAAAGCGTTCATTTATTTTCCATGATTGTGTTTAGCCCGACTATTATATATAAAATATATATAGGGGAGTTATCCTACTTACCCCGGTGTCGGCATTAGCGTCTGCATTAGCATTAGCTTGCAAATGTTAAAGTTTTTGTACTACCCCAAATATTTTCATTGTGCCTTGACATATTGCTTTCATATTTTGCATACTTGTTCCATACTTGTTAACCATCATGACCCCAACCTATGAACAAGAGCAGACAACTCTATCAAGCATTTTGTCATAATTATGGCCCCTTTTCCACTTAGAATATGCAGCAAATGTTAAAGTTGGCATACTACCCCGAATATTTTCAATGTCCCTTGACATATTGCTTTCATATTTTGCATACTTGTTTACCATCATGACCCCAACCTGTTAACAAGAGCAGACAATTCTATGAAGTCATAATTATGGCCCATTTTATGCTTAGAGTATGCAGCAAATGTTAAAGTTTTCATACTACCCCAATTATTTTCATTGTCCCTTGACATATTGCTTTCATATTTTGCATACTTGTTTACCAACATCACCCCAACCTATAAACAAGATAAGACCACTGTATCAAGCATTTTTACATAATTATTGCCCCTTTTATACTTAGAATATGCATATTATTGATAAATCTATGTTAAAGTTTGCTGACTACCCCAAATATTTCCTATATCCTTTGACATTTTGCTTGTATATGTTGCATACTTGTTTATCAACATGACCCAAACCTATAAACAAGAGCAGACCACTGTATCAAGCATTTTTACATAATTATGGCCCCTTTTACACTTAGATAATTGAAAATTTTGCTTAATTTGCCTTAGCTTCTTTATTTATGATCACATTTTATTATTACTTTGACAAAACACACTTACCTGAATACCACAATGGATTCCACCTTAATGTAACATAACGCACACAAAACGCACATTTGGGGCATTGTTGGATTTATATAATGATCGAAATTTGTACCACATTTCATACAATCTTAAATAGGCAGCCATCTGGATCAACAAATCATTAGCCTCGGGTTATAATTATCGGACACGAATATTTGCTTACCGTATGTGTCAATCTTCGGTCATTTCCGTATGTATTCGTTAGGTGTCCGTTGCATACGTATATTTGGGTTGCAGACACGTGACTTAACAAACGGCCAATCAGAATTGTACATGTAGACACGTGACGTTACACAGCCAATCAGAATTGTACACATAACAATTATCAAAGCTTTCGTTGTTTATATCTATATTTATGGAGTCTTACTTAAACGGCCGAACATACAAGTCGTATTATTGCTGGCTTTCGCGGGATGGGCCCATTGCGGGCTTCGCCCATTGCGGGCTTCGCATGTATCTTGTATTTGACAAACATTTTGGAAACGTTGTGTTGTGTTAATAAGCAGAAATAAAACGTAAAGAAATCAGAAATGAACTTTGTTGGTTATTACTGTGTGCAACAACGTGTAATTACGCTACATTAACAATTCCCCACACCCCTACCCAGAATCCCTCCCCCCCAACCTCCCCCCCCCCTTTTTTTTTTTTTTTTAAACATTATCTAATAAATTACCACACCCTACATTATACCCCCTCTCACCTCCTCTACCCCCCTACCTCCCCCTTTTTTATTTTTGAAAGATCGTCTAATTAATGACCACTCCTCACATTATACCCCCTCTCAATCCCACCCCCCCCCCAAAAAAATTCTTTTTTTTTCCTTTTTTTATTTTTGAAAGATCATATAATAAATTATTGATTATGAACAATTTCCCCATGATGGCTTATGTTATATTGTCAAGCACTCGAATAGTCAGACGCGCTGTCCTCTGACAGCTCTTGTTATTTGACACTGTTTACTTGTTTGAAGCATTACATTATTTTACTGACTATTCCTTGGTATGTACATGTATTAATTGTTTATTTCAGCAAGTGCAGTAAAGTGACCCCGATTTCGGAGCTGACCAACACGCAGCCCACAGACCTACAGGGACTGTCAGTGGAGCTGGAAACTGTCATGGGTGGAATCAAAAGCCTACAGATAAATCAGGAGGCCAGTGTTCAGTCATTGCAGAGAACATACAAGGAACATGGGGCAGTCATGATAGAACAATTGCATGGCAATTTAAATACTAATATAGATAAGTGTTGTAATAGTTCTGTGGGTACATCGGGCAAAAATTTAAAAGAAGAAATGTGTTGGAGTGTTCTTTCTATCTTGAATGAATTTGATAATATTACTGTGAAGGAATTAAATGAGATAAAAGAGGAAGTTATAAGCATAAAAGGGTCAGTTACAATTTCTATTCATAAATGCACCAGTCTTCACAATGACTGGTCACAATTCCATGAAATTGTTCAGAAAATTGGAGATAATAAGGAGCTCTGCCTTATAGCCAGCATAAAATGTAAGCATATAATACAGCAGGCATTAACTCTGCTTGGAAAGTCAGGCAAGGCGTTTAACGTCCAGGGGAAGTCTAAGCACAATGTGAGAATACCAAGTGATTCAGATTCATGTGGTATCTCAGGCATATGTGTTCTTCCAGATGGACAGGTCTTGGTTGCAGACTTCAATAATAAGAGAGTCAAGCTTCTGAGCCAGCAGTACCAGGTGGTTAGTCACTGGAATGTGAGGGCTAACCCACGGGGCATATGTTTGATCACACCCAGTGAGGTTGCAGTGGCTGTGAATACTAGAAACATACATGAGGTCCAGTTTATCACTGTCAACCAGGGAAAGCTTGTTCCTGGCAGGAAGTTTCAGTTACAACATAGATGTACTGGTTTGGCCCATCACCAAGGAGACCTTTTTGTCACCTCTGGTCAACAACTGTACAAATACTCACTGAATGGCAAACTGATCTGCAGACTCTATAATGGAGATTTTGATTTTGGAGGTAAGAATCATGGTGAATCCATCCTGATAACATTTGTATTATTTACAGGGATTTGTCGAGCCATTGTGGGAAAAGGAGTCTAGTCAAATTGTGTTATTTTAAATCCCTACAATGACAAAATTTGGAAATTTTTATCGACTCAATGAACCGAATTGGGATTTATTTTTTTAATCAACAAATATTGACCCATAAGGCCTTTATCTTGTTTTTTTTTTAAATCATATAAATTACATTTATATACTTTGTGAGATGAAAATAAAATAAAATTCAGATGTAATAGCAGAAAACCTGCTGATGTATTATAAAATATTTGTTCTATAATTCATTATGTGCCCTTTGAATGCTACAGTGCATTGTAGCCAAAACAATTAGATTCAGAAATTAATATTGATTTATAATCATGAGTAATGAAGTATTTTGACTGTCACTACATGACATGTCTATAAATAGAAACTGAGTTCTTGGGAGTGAGACACTTTCTGACCCTGTCTTAATTTTGTGGTTGTTAAATGATTGTACATGTACAATATGTTTGTTAAATTGAATAATTTCATAACGCCTTATAACATAGGTACTATTGTGGTTGTATTCTTTTATGAAGTGTTCAAATGTATGTATTAATTTCATTGTAATTATAGTAGTATGTTCATTTAAACATTTTGCTGTTGAAATTGGTTTTATATCTAACAAGCTAGAAAAGTGTCAATAACTGTTGTTTTGAATATTATTTTTCTTGTTATAAACACTTAAAAAACACAAATAACGTTGTAACACAGCACATGAATTATGTCTGCTTTGGTCAATTTCACTAATTTCAGTACATAGTTATCACATGTATACATGTGTGGGAAATCTATTCATGCTGCACATAGTAACATGGTTTATACATGTTGATTGAACTGTGCAATTGTTTCTGTATGTGATATTGTGCTACACTTCATTTCTAACTCACCAGTCGCATTTCAACTTGTCAAATTTCTACGTAATACTGCAACTGAAGTTTATTGTCACGCTTAACTATTGAATCATTGAAATGTATGCATATATGTTAGATGTGTAAAGGCCTATTATAACAACATATGCGTAATACAATATCACTGCAGTATGTTTAATAAGATTATTTAACATTGACAGTAATTCAATATCTTGATGTTACTCTGTTTTGCAGTAGACACGTGTGCTGTGAGTCCCACAGGAGACAGGCTGTACATCATCAGCTGGCACAACAAGCTTCTCACCCTGGCCAGGGATGGCACACTCCTGGCTACATACACAGACCCAGCACTAGTGCGCCCAGATGGTCTACATGTGACCCCTGCAGGCCAGGTGCTGGTCTGTGGATGGCAGTCCCACACTGTACTACAGGTGGGCTGGGAGGGGCAGAGTAAGCTGACTAAGCTGGCTACACGGGAGGATGGAGTGAGGTTTCCATGGTCAGTCTGCTACAGCAGCACCACATCATCCATCATTGTGGGACAATCGAGGGACAACATCCTGGTGTTCAGAGTGGAATAGTGTGTACATGTATGTATTAGTTGTTGTAATTAGTGATTAGTATTTTAATTACAATGTGTTGTTTAGCATACGAACATAGTAGTGTGTCATGTTACAATACAACATTAAGTGTGTAGTTAAAGATACAAATGATTTATGTGAACATATTGTTATCTAATTACACAATGTGAGGGTTTTTGTGAGAACATTAGATCTAATGCATATTATGATATGTTGTCATAACATTTGTGTCATTATGGTCCTAATATTTAGTTCTTGTAAACTGTGCATGAAAAAACAAAGCATTTTAACTGAAAATTTCATATTTGTACATAGATGCACATGTACCTAGCAACTGAGGCTATTTTTAGACTTTCATTTCTATAAACACATTGCCATGTAAGAAATGTATATGGATGAATATTTTTTAAATAAAATATGAAATTGTTTAAGTAATCTTTGGAGGAGTATATATTGATATTTTACGCAATGTTTACAGAAAGGCAACACTTGATGTGAGATTTATTAATTTGCCATATTTTATGCTGTTGAACATTTGTTATTGATTTTCATTACATTTATATAAATTTGTGTGAGTCCTAAATATACATACAAGAAAAATATCAAGCTATTTTGCTGCTCCAGTCGCTGCTGAGTCAGGACAAGGATGCCAAGGATGTGGTGGACAAGGATGACCTGAATACACAGAAGGTAACAAAGACGTTTTAATTATCAGGCCTTTTCATGGCCAATTTGGGTAAAAATGCAATTTTGGGATTTTTATTTTTTTCGTGCGAAAAGTCCATTGATTTCAGAAAAACAAATTTAATATAACTATTCCTAATACTTAAAATTAAAAGAATAAAATCATATTATGCTAGTAATATACTTTTTTTTAGATCTTATTGAAATATAATTGAGACATATTAATCATAAGGCACTTATTATGCCCCCCTTTTGAAGAAGAGGGGGTATATTGTTTTGCACGTGTCGGCCTGTCAGTCTGTCGGTCCTTCTGTCCGTCCACCAGATAGTGTCCTGATGATAACTAAAGAACGGTAAGGTCTAGGATCATGAAACTTCATAGGTATATTGATCATGACTGGCAGATGACCCCCTATTGATTTTCAGGTCACTAGGTCAAAGGTCAAGGTCACAGTGACTCAAAATGGTAAAATGATTTCCGGATGATAACTCAAGAAGGCTTACGCCTAAGATCATGAAACTTCATAGGAACAATGATCATGACTGGCAGATGACACCTATTGATTTTCAGGTCACTAGGTCAAAGGTCAAGGTCACAGTGACTCGAAATAGTAAAATGGTTTCCGGATGATCACTCAAGCATGCTTACGCATAAGATTATGAAACTTCATAGGTACATTGATCATGACTGGCAGATGACTCCTTTAAATTTTCAGGTCACTAGGTGAAAGGTCAAGGTCACAGTGACTCGAAAACAGTAAAATTGTTTCCTGATGTTAACTTAAGAATAATTAGGCCTAGTATCATGAAACTTCATAGGTATATTGATCATGACTGGCAGATGACCCCTATAGATTTTCAGGTCACTAGGTCAAAGGTCAAGGTCACAGTGACTCGAAATAGTCAAATGATTTCCGGATGATCACTCAAGCATGCTTACGCATAAGATTATGAAACTTCATAGGTACATTGATCATGACTGGCAGATGACTCCTTTAAATTTTCAGGTCACTAGGTCAAAGGTCAATGTCACAGTGACTTGAAACAGTAAAATGGTTTCCTGATGTTATCTCAAGAATAATTAGGCCTAGGATCATGAAACTTTACATGGTTCGACAATAAGGCATGTCCGACAGACATTGTCTAGTAAGATCTGTGGTCGGGCTAGTAAAACTGTGGGCTAGCTTGTCCGACTGGTTGTACATACAAAATCTATACTGATTCATATAACTACCGGTATAACTAACCGAAAACCTTTTTCTCTTAATGTGTAAAATAACTATTGTATCCATTATTTGCATCAGAACAAAACTAGCATATATAAATAAACGCGGAGCAGTCTTATGATTCATCGCTATTTTTAGACGCGAAGGAGAGCTTCCCACAGAAATAGCTTGTTTCCATTGGTAAAGTTGTCATGAATATTAACCTTTTGCATGCTGGGAAATATGTAGTCTGCTAAAATGTTGTGTGCTGAATTGCTAAAATTAGCATTTTCTTCAGTTTTTTTCAAAGAATACTATCAGAATAGCAAACAGTTTGGATCCAGATGAGACGCCACGTTCTGTGGCGTCTCATCTGGATCCAAACTGTTTGCAAAGACCTTCAAAATTCAGTTCCAGCATTGAAAGAGTTAATGATTTTCTGCAGTGTCGTAGAACTTTACATCATGTTTTTTAGACTTCTATCGAAAATCGGTATCGTCAATGTAAACATTTTGGCGTAGCAGACGAGAGAATGTAATTTAAAGAATGGCTTTGTTCAAGATTGGATTTTCGTCCTACAAATAAGTTAATAAAGAAGAATCCTACAGTAAAACTGACACAGATTATGATGGAATAGGGCCTTGGAGCTGTGGTAGCATGGAACACAGCGGTCAAGGAGGCCAGAATTTGATAACGTTAAATAAATGTCACCTGCTGTACGGACATCATTTGTTTAACTGGTGATAAACAGTGAAATTACAACAAACAATTTATGTTGTTAAATAGTTATGCCCCCCTTCGAAGAAGAGGGGGTATATTGCTTTGCTCATGTCGGTCGGTCGGTCCGTCCACCAGGTGGTTGTCAGACGATAACTCAAGAACGCTTAGGCCTAGGATCATGAAACTTCATAGGTACATTGATCATGACTTACAGATGACCCCTATTGATTTTCAGGTCACTAGGTCAAAGGTCAAGGTCACTGTGACCCGAAATAGTAAAATGGTTTCCAGATAATAATTCAAGAACGCTTATGCCTAGGATCATGAAACTTCAAAGGTAGATTGATCATGACTAGCAGATGACCCCTATTGATTTTCAGGTCACTAGGTCAAAGGTCAAGGTCACAGTGACCCGAAATGGTAAAATGGTTTCCGGATGATAATTCAAGAACCCTTATGCCTAGGATCATAGAACTTCATAGGTAGATTGATCATGACTAGCAGATGACCCCTATAGATTTTCAGGTCACTAGGTCAAAGGTCAAGGTCACAGTGACCTGAAATAGTAAAATGGTTTCCGGATGATAACTCAAGAACGCTTATGCCTAGGATCATGAAACTTGATAGGTACATTGATCATGACTGGCAGATGACCCGTATTGATTTTCAGGTCACTAGGTCAAAGGTCAAGGTCACAGTGACCCGAAATAGTAAAATGGTTTCCTGATGATAACTCAGGAAAGCTTATGGCTAGGATCATGAAACTTCATAGGTACATTGATCATGACTCGCAGATGACCCCTATTGATTTTCAGGTCACTAGGTCAAAGGTCAAGGTTACGGTGACAAAAAACATTTTTACAAAATGGCTGTCACTACAACTTAGAGCCCATATGGGGGGCATGCATGTTTTACAAACAGCCCTTGTTTTATTTAATTTTTTACTTTGTGCATCAAAATAACTTTCTTGTGTTCACTAATTATTTTCTGATAAAACCTGATTAAACAGTTACACGACACAATTCTGTTTACCGGTATTTGCTATGTCATTTATGGTCTAGTAGACATCAGATTCAGGCTAGTACATTTTAAGAGGAGCTGGTCAGATGGTCTGGCTGTAAAAAAAGTTAATGTCGAACCCTGCTTTAGAGGTATATTGCTCATGACTGGCAGATGACCACTACAGATTTTCAGGTCACTAGGTCAACGGTCAAGGTCACAGTGACAAAAAACATATTCACACAATGGCTGCCACTACAACTGACAGCCCATATGGGGGTCATGCATGTTTTACAAACAACCCTTGTCTTAATAACTGTATCTACACATGTGCAGACATGTGGTGTCACCAATGAATGCTTTTAATCCACACTTGGAGATCGAATGCCTAATTCTCTTTTTATGCCCCCCTTCTAAGAAGAGGGGGTATATTGTTCTGCTCATGTCGGTCTGTCCGTCCGTATGTCTGTATGTCCGGTCTGTCCACCAGATGGTTTCCGGATGATAACTCAAGAATGCTTAGGCCTAGGATCATGAGACTTCATAGGTACATTGATCATGACTCGCAGATGACCCCTATTGATTTTGAGGTCACTAGGTCAAAGGTTAAGGTCACGGTGACCCGAAATAGAAAAATGGTTTCTGGATGATAACTCAAGAACGCTTACGCCAAGGATCATGAAACTTCATAGGTTCATTGATCATGACTGGCAGATGATTCCTATTGATTTTCAGGTCACTAGGTCAAAGGTCAAGGTCACAGTGACAAAAAATGTATTAACACCATGGCTGCCACTACAACTGACAGCCCATATTTGGGGCATGCATGTTTTACAAACAGCCCTTGTTAAAGAAAGAAAAACGCTTTGCGTATGGGTCCGTTTCAGATACCCATAAATACGCCAGAAAAAGACCTGTTTATGTATTCCCTATGTATTCAGACTGCAAAAAAGATGAGGTGGAAAAGAAAAGTATGAATTTACTTAAGATAAAATATCCTCTTTACTTGTTTGTATAGTTTAAACTCATATATATATATTCATCCAAAATTTCGTGGTCAAAAAGACTTTTACGGACACATAAGTTTATTTTTGTGGATTTCTCAGTTCAGAAAAATAAATGATGAATTTGTGTCAGTTATTTTTCTGTGTGTGATAAATTTGTGGATCAGTCAACTCTTAAAATCAACAAAAATAATGTCCCTCAAATAATAAAGGTTTACAGTGTAACCAGTGTATTAAGAATGTTAAAGATGAAATTGACAAGAATGATATGATTTAACAAAACATAAAATGGCGTCTTTTATTGTGTATATCATGTTTACAGCAGGACTTGTTTTACTTGAGGATCAATAACTCAAACTCTTCTTCAGCTCGATGCTTTCCAACTTATCATACAGGAACCTCAGTTACACAACACCCCGAGAATTTCTGTCATCCTCATAATTCCTTGAGTTTTTAACCAGGTTTTCCGAAGGAAAAAACTGGTTATTAGATTGGCGAATGCGGGCGGGCTGGCTGGCGGGCGGGCGGAACAAGCTTGTCCGGGCCATAACTATGTCGTTCATTGTCAGATTTTAAAATCATTTGGCACATTTGTTCACCATCATTGGACGGTGTGTCGTGCGAAATAATTACGTCGATATCTCCAAGGTCAAGGTCACACTTTGAGTTCAAAGGTCAAAAATGGCCATAAATGAGCTTGTCCTGGCCATAACTATGTCATTCATTGTGAGATTTTAAAATCATTTGGCACATTTGTTAACCATCATGGGACGGAGTGTCGCACGAAAGAATCACGTCAATATCTCCAATGTCAAGGTCGCCACGACTAAAAATAGATTTTTTTTTAAAACAAACTTACAAAGGGGGTTAATTTTGTTTGTTCATTTCAAAAGTTCAGTTGGAGTTTTCTTCCTTAATCAGATTTTTTTTTCACAATGAAAACCTGGTTTTGTGACAATTTTGTCCCTTGTTATAAAGTTGTGAGATATTTAATAAAGCTTATAAATATGATTCCATGGAATGCATTTGTTCTCAATAAGAAGAACCCCGGCCTCATTCCCAGAACAGTGTAATAAAAGCTTTAGAGTTAGTGTTCATGCATGCAATGGCAACAATGTAAGGTTGCATGGGAAAACAGGACTTGATGCATGTGTGTAAAGTGTTGTCCCAGATAAGCCTATGTAGTTTGCATATTCCATATTGGTTCACTCAACGTTACAGCATCTGCTCAGCAAAGAAGACAACTGTCTGGTGAAAGGCTGGCCGTATTACAGTCCAGTGATGTGGGGGGGGGGCGGCCTTTCCATGTCTGGGGATTGCATTGTAGCGGACACTAACAAAAAAAGTTAAAAATATTAATTATGAATTGAAAGATTAATAAAGTATTGACCAACAATTTAAATGATGTTTGAGTACGATATGGTTTGATTGAATCAATTGTCATGTTATTTTGGACAAGGAACCAGTGAAATGCCAAGTTCAAAATTCATGAGAATGAAGTTTTGCCTCTGAAAAACTTCAACTCTTATCGAGAGACATAGTTTGTAATAGATTGTAATATAAACCTGTTTTTATGTCCCCCACTATAGTAGTGGGGGACATATTGTTTTTGCCCTGTCTGTCTGTTGGTCTGTCTGTTGGTCTGTTTGCGCCAACTTTAACATTTTGCAATAACTTTTGCTATATTGAAGATAGCAACTTCATATTTGGCATGCATGTGTATCTCATGAAGCTGCACATTTTGAGTGGTGAAAGGTCAAGGTCATCCTTCAAGGTCAGAGGTCAAATATATGTGGCCCAAATCGCTTATTTTATAAATACTTTTGCAATATTGAAGATAGCAACTTGATATTTGGCATGCATGTGCATCTCATGGAGCTGCACATTTTGAGTGGTGAAAGGTCAAGGTCATCCTTCAAGGTCAGAGGTCAAATATATGTGGCCCAAATCGCTTATTTTATGAATACTTTTGCAATATGAAGATAGCAACTTGATATTTGGCATGCATGTGTATCTCATGGAGCTGCACATTTTGAGTGGTGAAAGGTCAAGGTCATCCTTCACAAGGTCAATGTCATCCTACAAGGTCAAACATCATATAGGGGGACATTGTATTTCACAAACACATCTTGTTACTAGATCATATTTCCCATGTTTTCAGGTGAGCCCCGGTTTTGATATAGAGTTGGTACGGCAACGGCACCAGTCGGGCCCGCAGAAGCCTCAAGTCAAGCACGACCCCTCCCCTGACCCCAAGCTTCTCCCATTTGACATCCAGCTTCAAAGGGTCATCATCGTTGAACAAATTCCTCCTATAGAAAATTTTGAGCACAAAGAGTTTTCACACATGGTTCTCAACAACCACAATTTTCGTGTCGAGTGATCCGCACTTGAGCCTGTTTGGTTTGTTAGACCCGAGTGCCGGAGATGGGACAACCGTTACAGACACAAGGACTTATTGCAGCAGTTATGGCAACATGTACAGTCAGTTCTCAATGTTGGACTTCACAACTAATATCACGATAAATACAAAGTTGGATAACTCGTT
The DNA here is from genome assembly GCF_020536995.1 of Dreissena polymorpha. NCBI lineage: Eukaryota > Metazoa > Mollusca > Bivalvia > Myida > Dreissenidae > Dreissena > Dreissena polymorpha. The sequence continues at coordinate 184,299,627 of NC_068355.1, read as the reverse complement.
CCATTCTTTTTGGGACAAAGAATACAACGGAAAGTAACAAGAGAAAATCAAGGAATATTTGTAGAGTTTTAGTCGGAAGTGTATGCTTACCACTGGCATACTCCTGGACAGTCGTAACTTTACGGACAGTCCCGGTTCGTCCTCACAGGTGTCCAAACTGGCCAAAGAGAACGCACTTTTGACGCAGTTGCTAACAAAGAAAGGCAGCACCGACTTTGTTGTGAACACTCATAGCATCCATGGCCATGCCTCAGGCGGGAAGTTCGACCAACAGCTGAAACAAGGTGCTAAAGGTGAACCCATCAGGGTTTGTAACTACCCACTCCAATCCTAAACAGCCTGGCATTGAGTTGGCGCTTGAGAAGGCGTTGAAAAATGACAGCAGTTATGTTGTGTGGTCCAGTATGCCCTTTGGCTCTCAACCCGATGTTAGGTAGAACTCAAACTGGGCCCTTAGCAATATCAGCGAGGCTAGAATGTCATCTCTGCATCTTGAGCTTCAAGTGAGACCTTACAGTGTTATTTATTTGGTCAAAGCATTCCTAATCTCAAAAAGTCTTTTCCATATTTTTCGATAATTACTGACTTAATTCCCAATTAAATGTTTGCCAAAACAAATACTGTTTTTAATAGGTTGTGACATTGAGTTCATTTCCTTATTCAGCTCTATAAGTTGAACATAAGTACAATTTATATCTATAGCACTGATTCTAAATTTGTAAGTATTCGTTAGCAAAATGTTGTATTGCGTCATATTTAAAGTGGTTAAGTGTCACGTCTAAAAGTGCTCAAGTTATTCCTGTTTTTTAATGTACAGATAAATATGGCAACACTTCCAACAGCTGAGCCTTGGTGAGTTCAACTTTCATCCGACGAGTCACTCGAGGTGAAACAATCTGATCCACAGATAGAGCAGGCGCTGAGTGACTCGCCTGTTTAGGTGACTGACCTCCATATGTTGCTCACCAATAATGTGAACCTGACTGAGGAGCAGTGTTGTCCTACATTCCCTGTTCAGGGCGGTGACTTTGGCGTCAAGACTCACACAATCTCTGGCTATGGCCCTATCGCAGCAGCAGCAAAAACAGGAAGTATTTCAGCTGCACTCTGGGAAAACAGGGCTTAATGCATGTGCCTCAAGTGTTTTACCCACAAAAGTGTGCTAAGTCTGCCCAAGCTAATCTGTGACCACACTTTCCAAATAGGCCTTTAAATGAAAATTCCTTAAAAGCGGAAAGTGTCATGGCTGATTAGTTTGTGCAGACTGCACAGGCTATTCTTGGACGACTTTTTACGCTTATGCATTTAGCCCGGTTTTTAAAGAGTTTAGTGTTGCACATTTAGTTCATGTAACATTAGTTCTTGTTCTGACCTTTTTGGAGAAAAGTTCTGATTACCAATCAGGATTTTTGTGTTTTTTAATTGGTGAAACTGAGTAAATAAAAACATATAAGAGTTGATTTGATATCAGTTTTAATCATTAAGGGACAGGGCATACTCATACATTATTGTGCCAAAATTCAGCCTCTAAACTAAATTTTGTTGTTGTTTTCAGTTGTTTATTAACAATATTACCCTTGCATAAATTTAACAAAATACATATTAAATGCTGTTTAATTTAAATTAAGCAATAATTGAAATGCAGTCAACATTCTAAAAAATAATTATCTGCATTTATTTTCAATAAGAATATCTATTTTAATTAAATATTTTTTTATTTTTTTTTACATAAATTAAAATTAACAACCTTTCTAGGTTTTCAATATACACATATGCCCCTGGAGTGAGAATATGCCCTGAATATATTTATTAATTATATCCCGTTAATTGGGGTATATTGGAATCACCTTGGACGGATGTCTATGCGTCTGTCTTTCCATCTGTCTGTGGGCGTTCACTTAACAATTCAATGTTCAGCGTTCACACTTTCAGGTATTGTTCCTTCTCATATGAGGTTGTGAATGTACATTGTATCATTCTGCACTAAACATTACAAAACTGAGACATTCTATAACATCATGCTACATATTATGACTTGTGGCATTGGGGTATAATCTGCATCACAATTATTACAAATTCTTGTTTGACTAGACAGCAATGACACTTTTTTAGCTGAGTTTTTTTATACGGATAAGAAGATGTTGTTTTCCATTTCCCATTCTCTTAATGATTCTAGTACATGTGTATGTCAGTTGTCAGTTAATGGCATAAGTATATGCACTTAGTTAATCCAGGAAAACGATAACTTAATGACCACACTTCTACGACTAAAATGCATTTTTATTTGTGAAGAAGTATATAAAAATTGATTTAATTCTTGGATTTTCTCGTTTTTGCGATTCCTACAGGACCCCATGCAGTCACACATCTGTACACAGCGGACAACAAGAGGCTCTCTGGTCAGCTGGGCCCCTACAGGACCCCATGCAGTCACACATCTGTACACAGCGGACAACAAGAGGCTCTCTGGTCAGCTGGGCCCCTACAGGACCCCATGCAGTCACACATCTGTACACAGCGAACAACAACAGGCTCTCTGGTCAGCTGGGCCCCTACAGGACCCCATGCAGTCACACATCTGTACACAGCGGACAACAACAGGCTCTCTGGTCAGCTGGGCCCCTACAGGACCCCATGCAGTCACACATCTGTACACAGCGGAACAACAATAGGCTCTCTGGTCAGCTGGGCCCCTACAGGACCCCATGCAGTCACACATCTGTACACAGCGGAACAAGAACAGGCTCTCTGGTCAGCTGGGCCCCTACAGGAACCCATGCAATCACACATCTGTACACAGCGGAACAACAATAGGCTCTCTGGTCAGCTGGGCCCCTACAGGACCCCATGCAGTCACACATCTGTACACAGCGGATAACAACAGGCTCTCTGGTCAGCTGGGCCCCTACAGGACCCCATGCAGTCACACATCTGTACACAGCGGAACAAGAACAGGCTCTCTGGTCAGCTGGGCCCCTACAGGACCCCATGCAGTCACACATCTGTACACAGCGAACAACAACAGGCTCTCTGGTCAGCTGGGCACCTACAGGACCCCATGCAGTCACACATCTGTACACAGCGGACAACAACAGGCTCTCTGGTCAGCTGGGCCCCTACAGGACCCCATGCAGTCACACATCTGTACACAGCGGAACAAGAACAGGCTCTCTGGTCAGCTGGGCCCCTACAGGACCCCATGCAGTCACACATCTGTACACAGCGGAGAACAACAGGCTCTCTGGTCAGCTGGGCCCCTACAGGACCCCATGCAGTCACACATCTGTACACAGCGAACAACAACAGGCTCTCTGGTCAGCTGGGCCCCTACAGGACCCCATGCAGTCACACATCTGTACACAGCGGACAACAACAGGCTCTCTGGTCAGCTGGGCCCCTACAGGACCCCATGCAGTCACACATCTGTACACAGCGGAACAACGATAGGCTCTCTGGTCAGCTGGGCCCCTACAGGACCCCATGCAGTCACACATCTGTACACAGCGGAACAAGAACAGGCTCTCTGGTCAGCTGGGCCCCTACAGGAACCCATGCAATCACACATCTGTACACAGCGAACAACAACAGGCTCTCTGGTCAGCTGGGCACCTACAGGACCCCATGCAGTCACACATCTGTACACAGCGGACAACAACAGGCTCTCTGGTCAGCTGGGCCCCTACAGGACCCCATGCAGTCACACATCTGTACACAGCGGAACAAGAACAGGCTCTCTGGTCAGCTGGGCCCCTACAGGACCCCATGCAGTCACACATCTGTACACAGCGGAGAACAACAGGCTCTCTGGTCAGCTGGGCCTGGACGCCTGGGGACAAATCCTTGGTATAGGCGGTGAGCTCTTGGGCCAGGAATTTGGGTCAAAGCTGAACGAGTCCTACCCCAAGGGTACATCCAGTCTAACCATGGGGCTCCAAACTTCCCTTCTCAGGGGCAGATATAACCTCATCTACAAGGTAGATTGTAATACAAAGAGTTTCACAGTCATTCAAATAATTTTTGGTAAAGTACGGATTTTGTCTTTTTTTCTGCTACTTGAGGCCTGAAACTTTGAATGCATTTGATACCATGTTGTCCATTCTTTTGAGATGTGTATGTGTACGTCTGTCAACTTTTTGTCAAGGGATATTGCCTCCTAAAGTATTGGAGAGAATTAAATGAAATCTCCAAGAAATGTTCCTTGGGTGTTCATTTTTTTCTTCTTTTTTGAAACTGCATAGCCAAGAGGTTTAATATTTAGTTTGCTTAAACTGTTACCAAATTATGTCTCAAGGGTCAATACTGGCTAAGCTCTGGGATTTCCCAGTTTTACATATACATATATAGGGACAGCCAAAATCTTTGTTTGAAACTTCAAAGCCCAGGTGTTTCATATTTGGTATGGAACATCATCTAAAGGTCCCCTACATAGTTAATTTTATTAATAAACTTGGTCCTAGTGGTCATTGACTGATCCTGGTAAAACCGTCATAAAAATGTTGTGTTAAACAGCAAAGTCTCGTGGGTTTTATATTTGGTCCATGTAACTGATGCCATTTCTGAATGCATTGAATACATTTCTGGGATTTGTTAAGATATTTATATCTGTTCATAGGGTCCTTATCATCACAAGTTTGGACTAGCAAATGATGTTCCCCAGCAGCAACACAGCCACTGCATCTCAACAGGTAAGTCCCAGTAATACACTGGCACTACCTCTCAAAAGGTAAGTCCCAGTAATACACAGGCACTACCTCTCAACAGGTAAGTCCCAGTAACACACAGGCACTACATCTCAACAGGTAAGTCCCATTAATACACAGGCACTACACCTGAACAGGTAAGTCCCAGTAATACACAGGCACTACCTCTCAACAGGTAAGTCCCAGTAATACACAGGCACTACCTCTCAACAGGTAAGTCCCAGTAATACACAGGCACTACCTCTCAACAGGTAAGTCCCAGTAATACATAGGCACTACCTTTCAACAGGTAAGTCCCAGTTATACACAGGCACTACATCTCAACAGGTAAGTCCCAGTAATACACAGGCACTAAATCTCAACAGGTAAGTCCCAGTAATAGTTTGTTTCATCACTTTTGGAATGGGGCTGGGACTTTTTGTATTCGGAAAAAAACTGTCTTTTTATTATTCCCCGCCATAGAAGGAGGGATATTGTTTTGGCGTTGTCCGTCCGTCCGTCTTTCCATCCGTCCGGCACTTTTGTGTCCGGGGCCATATCTTGGAAATGCTTTGGCGGATTTTATTCGTTGAAATTTGGTATGAGTATATATATGGATAAGAGGATGATGCACCTTAAATGGCATTGTACACCATCTGTTAATAACGGAGTTAAGTTCCTGTGTACCTTGAAAAAAAATCTTTTTAATATAAGCTTAGAGCTTTATCTCCATTAACACATGAGCCAGAGCCATGCATTTTGCCATATTTGTTATAAATCATCTGAGGGTGATTCATATTCAACACCCATAATCCTAGGGGCTAAGGGCATGGCCCTTTGTATCTTGAAAAAATGCTTTTTAATATAAGCATAGAGCTTTATCTCCATTAACACATGAGCCAGAGCCATGAAACTTGCCATAGTTGGTCTCAATCATCTGGAGGTGCTTCACATTCAACATTCATAATCCTAGGGGTCAAGGTCAAGGTTACACATCATGGTTAAAGGTCACAAATTTTATGAATTATTCATTATTTAGTCATTCTTTTACTATGCATTAATGGATTCTGTAATAACTGTCCATAGGTAATTGATTCATGAAAAATATACTTTCTGCATTTTATTGTCTGCAAACCCATCACAGGTACAAATGAGTTTTAAAAAAAATTAACAAAAGGCACAACCCTTCGCTTATGCCTTTTATTTTAGTTCTACACCCATTCATAAACAAAATTTATTTGGCAGGGGATATCAATTCAACAAATTTACTTGGCTTAAGTAAAATTGAGAAATTGGTGTTCTGGTATTTTTGGTAACAAATACTTTAATATTGAGGATACAAGTGTGTTAAATATTACATTTTCTATGGATCAACTTGTAGAGCTGAATAGAAAAATAAAATGGAAATGGCATATATTTTTTCCTTGCTTTGGAAACCTTCACTTGTTAATTTTATTCAGTCATTTTAGAAAAATGTATACTTTGTTACATTTGGAATGTGGCCGAACAACAGCCCCAAATAAATATAAATTAAAAACTGAGGTAAGTCCCCTTATCATTGGAAAAGGAATCACTGCTGATCACCTAGCACGAGTTCCCGTCTTAAAATGCCTCGTTCTTGGAAAACTTGTCTTAATGCATGTGCTGCTTTAAGCCTCACCCTAGATTAGCCTGTTCATTTCGCACAGGCTAATACGGGACGACATTATCCACTTTTTGCATTTTTTTGCTTTTTTTGTTTCAGGTAGTCTCTTCTTTATGAAAATCCTGTCTTGTTAAAAAATTTGTCCCTGATTAGCCTGCGCCGACTGCACATGCATTAAGCCAAATTTTCCCTAAATGCGGCTTTTATAAACTTAAGACTTTTGTTGCAATCAAGTTTAACAAATTGGTAAAACCCAAATGCTAACTGGGTTTTCTGCACTTCAATTAATTGACCAGACTATCTTATTTCAATTTGAGGGTTAAACGTGAAACTAAGGCATCTTCAATACAATACAAGAGTTTCACACTTAACACTCAAATTATGGGTTATATTGACCAACAAAAGCTTTATTTAAAAAATGGCAATAATATGCAAATTATTTGTAGGTACCAATCAAAACTTACTCTTTAACTCTTTGCAAAATCATGTTCCATATCAAATGTAATGATCATAATGAAACAGTCATTTCTATAAAAAGGGGTCAATGTTTTTTGTACAATGGTTTTTATACTTTTGGGGATCTGAATAGCAACTTTAATAGCCAATAATGTGATTGAAATTGTTATTATATGCAAGTGATAGTAGTAGTATAAGAAGCTTTGTATCGACTACATCAGGAATTGATTTCCCCAATTGCTATAGACCCCAGAAAACTTGTTAGTGATATGTGATACATATGAACACATTTTTAGCTCATCTATTTTTTGAAAAAAAATTATGAGCTATTGTCATCACCTTGGCGTCGGCGTTGGCGTCGGCGTCCGGTTAAGTTTTGCATTTAGGTCCACTTTTCTCAGAAACTATCAATGCTATTGGATTCAAACTTGGTACACTTACTTACTATCATGAGGGGACTGGGCAGGCAAAGTAATGTAACTCTGACTGGCATTTTGACAGAATTATGTGCCCTTTTTATACTTAGAAAATTGAAAATTTGATTAAGTTTTGTGTTTAGGTCCACTTTATTCCCACAGTATCAAAGCTATTGCTTTCATACTTGCAACACTTACTAACTATCATAAGGGGACTGTGCAGGCAAAGTAATGTAACTCTGACTGGCATTTTGACAGAATTATGTGCCCTTTTTATACTTAGAAAATTGAAAATTTGATTAAGTTTTGTGTTTTGGTCCACTTTATTCCCACAGTATCAAAGCTATTGCTTTCATACTTGCAACAATTATTAACTATCATAAGGAGACCGTGCAGGCAAAGTTATGTAATTATGACTGGCATTTGGACGGAATTATGGGCCCTTTATACTTACAAAATTGAAAATTTGGTTATTTTTTATGTTTTGGTTCGTTTTACCCCTAAAGTATCATAGATATTGCTTTCATACTTGAAACACTAATTTATTTTTTTATTTATTTTTATTTTTTCGCTTTTTTGGAAGATAATGTAATAATTGTCCACAACCCCACACTATACACCCCTCTTCACTCCACCCCTCCCTCCTTTGTGATTGAAAATGAGAGTCCCTTCACCTTTAAAAAGAAAATAGATGAGCGGTCTGCACCCGCAAGGCGGTGCTCTTGTTAGATCTGTTTTAAACTTACTCTATAAAGCATTTATTGTGATAACCCTAGGTTAAGTATTGTGCTGTACTGCGTGGTCAACTTTTGGCTCGTTACCACTCTAGAGGCCTAATTTGTTAATCCAATCTTGATGAAACTTGGCAAGAAGAATATATATTGATGCCACCACAGGGGCAACATATATGACTTTATCTTGATACAACTTAGTGGGTATGCTTATATTGACAATATGTATGCCAATTTGGAGTTCAGGTTATGTGCTAAGTCAAATTGTAGAACTCCACTCCAGATGCCACATTTATGACTCAATTTGATGAAACTTGGTCAAAATGTTTATCTTTTAATTTTTTAGGCTAAGTTTCTTTCAATGTAACATATCCAAAAACTAGGTCACCAGGTACAATATATAAAAACCTTCTTTTCACTTTAGAACTCACATTAATAACTCATTCTTGGTGAAACGTGGTCATAATGATAATCTTGAATGCTTGACATTGGATTCACATCATGTGCATTCAAATACTAGGTCACTAGTTCAAATGTTCTTAATATCTTGTTACCACTCTAGATAACTTTATTGACACTCAATCTTCATAAAACTTCATTTGAATGATTTTTGTATTTTGTCTAGACCAAGTTTGAAATCGGGTCACATCTTTCCATTAACAAGGTAAAAAAGTTAAATCATAAACCACTCTAGAAGCCATATGTATTGACTCAATCATGTTCAAACTGGGTCAGAATGTTTATCTTTACAATATCAAGGCCATTTTCAAAACTTCAAGTCTTCTACCAAAGTTTTAAGTTGAACTAACGTAAGTCTTCAGGGTCATCCTGACCCTCTTGTTTCAATAAGCAAGAAGGATATATTGGATTGCTTTCAATTAAGGAAGTTATTGATGTTTTTAAAGATAATTTTTGCATTAAAGAAATATGCTGTGTGTTGTGTTGCTCAGTGTACTTAAAATACTTATGGTGTTTTATTTTAAAACAAAATGTATGTTTTCTACTCATTCTATGTTCAAAGGTCCTCAGTCTCTCTTGCAACAACAAAAGCTGAAGTTGAAGTGTGAAAGAGAGAAAGAGTTGACATGAAATTGCTGCTTCAGCCTTAATTGGAACATCAGCAGCACCAGCAACAACAACACTTAAAATTCAGCAATCAACAGTTCGATTGACGAAGGCTTTCAAATGTATGAGACTTGAGAAAATTAAATTGGAGATTCACCTTTGGTGAATGTTTTTTTTTAATATTTGAGCGGATAATAACAATTGAGGCTTGAACATGTGCTTAAAGTGTCGTCCACGCAGGCTAATCTGGGTTAACACTTGTAGCTGTAATGGTATTTGTTTGTATAAAGGAAGTCTTTTTGGCAAAAATCTAGCTAAGGCGGATTGTCGTCAGTGATTAGCCTGTGAGAACTGCACAGGCTAACTTGAGACAATACTCTACATACATTTAATTTATGCTTTCCGGTGGTTTAAAGAGAAATATCAGTGAAATAAAACTGGTATTTCACTGTTTTAAACAGTGAAAAATAATGAATGATATTTTTCAGTTTTACAGTGAAATGACGTCATTTTTTCGACTAAATGACGTCATAAGTTCAGCGAAATTATCAAGTTTATCTCTTTTACAATATTAATAAGCGGTTGAAAAAAGCATTATTAAATAAAAAGAAAATGTGTTGGATTTGATGGAATATATATTTTAATTCACTTGTGATCATACAAAATTCATATTTTCACTCCCGCAGCCTGGCTGCGCCACTTGTGAAAATATTATTTTATATGATCACTCGTGAAATAAAATCGATATTCCATCGAATCCAACAAATATCCTCTTTACATTTAACCCCATTTTCACGGAGTGAGGCTCAATTTTGTGAATATTCATATACATGTGGCATTATGATTCTGTCCATGTGACATTTTCATAGCTCGATGAACCAAATGCATCTACAAATTATAAACTCATTTATTTGTATTACCATTTTATTGTTCCATTCCCTTGTTGCGAAATTACATCATTATTTTGTGCCAACCTTTACACAGTAAATATGATGGTACCGTTGGCATTTACCGGAACCCGAGCAGCGTAGGTTATGTTTGGGAGGCGGGTGGTTGACTTTTTAACTTTCATAATGACTGTTTCTTTTCATTTGTCTATGGCAAAATGACACATTAAATGATGCCTTTAAACAAAAATGAAATCAGATACAATAGCGAGTTAGACAATTTTGATATTTAAAAGTCTAACTAAAAGTCTTTGTGTTGTAATTATAAGGGTTTAATAGTAATGAAAAATTATTTACTATGGGTAAAAATGTGGCGTCTTTTAGTGGTTTGCCTTTAACATTCTTTCTGCTCTATATTTCAAAACATTGGATCATCATGATAATTGGTGATAATATTTTTTATCATAATCTCTCGTCCAAGTTTTGTTAGCAGCCAGATCAACTTTAGCACTTTCAACATATGTTTTTGTTTAATGAACACAATTGACCAAATTAAACTTGTCTGCCATTGCACTCACAATCACTGTAACACAGTTTTCTAAACAGGCGTATGTTGTTGGCAATCTCGTTGTTCATTTATTTGGATTATGAACTGAGTGAAAAAATGAGCCCTGTCTAAGCATAAATACCATAATAATTTATGCACTTGGCGTAATTTTCTTGACAATTTACATATCTTTCGGTGTACTGCTCACATTGCAAAACTGTGCAATGCTATGTAGAGTTTATGCCCTGTGTCTAACTTCATGTCAAATGGTGACTTGCCTACTTAAAATGACCTTGTTGAGATGAATAGGATAATCTCGTGCTGATGCAACTGTTTCACGTTGTTGCTATTTTATTTTACAGGAAAACATGTCAATTTACAAAGCACCCTTCCCTGAAAATCTGGCCAAGCTAATAAACAATGTGAATGCACCAACGTGACCCTTCAGAGAAACAGGATTCCAGGCTGAATGTCAAACCGTCTGGGCTCCAGCAGCAGCCTCAGCCGTGGCGGTCAGGTTCATGATGCACCTATGCTCTCAATGCTCTCTGAACATCTTAATCTCACAGCAACAGTGGACCAACATGACCTTCAAGTTGGGGATGGTAATACATGATAATTTTATTAAAACCCACAAACCAAGTTTTAGAGAGGATGTATTGGGAGTCAATTTTCTGTTAGTTGGTTAGTCAGATGGGCGTTTAAGTCTGCATATTATGTAATACAATTTTATCAAACCATTTCTCAAGAGATTACATTGATACTTCAGTTTTGTGAACCCCATAAAGTCTGGGTTTGATTGGTAGATGGTCATCTTGTGACAAAGCACTTACTTATCATTGGCCAAGTAACTTTTGCACAAGATCAAATTAATATCTTTGTATCTCACCACACATGAGATTTCAGAGGCTGTGTAACTTATATTCTATTCAAGGTTATTAACTGGCATTGTTCACACAGTTGTGTGAATATTTTTGTTAATAAAAAAAGAAAGCATAAAGCATTTGCATCACTTGTAATCAATAATGTTTGATGAAGGAACAATCATTTTGCAATATGACAAATATTCCAGAATATATTTGTCTTTTGACGGATCTTGGTCAGTGTCTAGCAGTATCCTATCAACCAAGCCACGTCCGCAAAGCAGCAATTTGTCTTCCACGTTTGAGCTACCTATTTGCCACGGTGTGTTGTCCACTCAACATGGATTGTTTTAATAAAACAAATGGAGTTGTAGAAGATATTTGCTGATTCCTGTGTATGATCATAATTGTATATGACACAATACATCAACAACACTCACGCATATCAACGGTAGCTAATACAAGTATTCATGCACAAATTAAAGGATGATTTTCTTTATAATGTTCATTCATTATCAAAAAATTGTTTCCAAACATATTTTAACATATTGATATATTGACTAAGCTTTGATTTATTGATTGATTTAATCACGTTTCCTCTCTTACTTAGCAGGTTGAGGGTCTCCCAAAACCACCCAGTGCCTTGCGATGAAAACCTCCAACGGGACTGTGACCTTGCACTTGTACACACCTAATGGTCAGGTTCAAGGTCACTTGGGCTTAGATAGTCACTGCAGTAAAAAAGTGCAAGGTTTTAAAGGTACTTGTTCACAGATTGTATGAGTAGTTTGATTGACCAGACTGACATAACTAAAGCACATTTAAAAGTGGCTACATATACATATATACAAAAACATACAAACATATAACTACAAAGAATACCAATATTTGCAGTATGGTATTACGAATTGCTTTTACTGCTTTTAATACAAAATAATATTAATAATCTCAGTTAAAAACCCAAAAGAAGGCAGTTTTTATAATTTTCTTTCTTAATTTTGTATATAAATTACTTTAGGTTATTCCATAAACTGTGTTGTTGTGGTTTTAATAATGTTTGACAAATGATATTGAAAACTCGATGACCAAGTTATATTATATTTATCCATCTGTATTTGTAAACAAAATGACTGCAGAACAGGGCATCACTATGTAAATCTATTAACATTAACCTTTAAATTTGTATTTTTTTACAATTTTGTATTTGTATATGGGTGGTGCGGTAGTCAAGTGGTAACACACTGGTCTACCAATCCAGAGGTCCCCGGTTCAATTCCTGGCCAGGGCACTGGACATTTCAGAAGTGCTTCAAGTGTTTCCCACCCATCTAGAGATGTACTGGTATGAAACCCAGGTAATTCTCGCGTGTATCGGTGCTATACACTGAGCACGTAAAAGAACCCAGAGATCTATTCGCAAAGAGCTAGGGTATGGCATCCGGATTCCTTGTATCTCAATACTGTCTCTTCTGCTTGCTGTCTATTCAGCAAAAACCAAGGACCCCATTGGAAATAAGAGTTTGCACTTTCATGGGTTATCCTGGACTGCAAGGTCAAAAGAAATACACATACACATTTGTCAAAATGACTAAAAACAGGGCATCAACAGAAACATGTTCCTTTAAATATTACTCAATCACTGACAGTAAACGGAAATTCTACAAAAAGAAAAATACTTTAAAATATTGCTCCATTGTTTTACTGTAAACGAATTGACTACAGAACAGAAATATATCTTTAAACATTTCCCTTAAAAGTATTTTATATAATTTTCAGTAAAGAAGATGACTTAACAACATGACATCCGAGACTGCAGGGACGAAATGACTCACGTCAGCATAGGAAGCCAAGACACAATACGAGAATTTCCAGCGGCTTACCTGCTTGTATGGGTTTATTTTAAACCTAATTATTATATGATTTAGTTAGGTAATTTGATATATTTATAAAGTTTAAATATAGATTTGATATTATTCACTGAAGTAAAAATATGAAAACAATTATTACAATATTTTTGTTCAACATCAGCCAGCCAGTAAATTGTTTGTTCCTAAAAAATGCAAATGTGTGTCTAATATCAATAGGACATTACGTTTGTCATAAATCAATTAAAAATATTAAATTAATCTACAACAGTGCACACAATCTGACACTTTTTTTCCACCATACTTTTTAGCCGGATTTTTATCGAAAAAATCTCGGCTTATAGATTGATGTTGTCGGGCGGGCGGGCGGGGGGGCGGGCGGGCGGCCGGCGTGCTCGAAAATGTTAAAGTTCTTATTTCATGGTATAACTTTGGTATGCTTGGACCTAGAGTCTTCAAACTTGACATGAAGGTTGGCCAGGATTAACAGATGACCACTGGTCATTTCAAGGTCATTCATTTGAAGGTCAAGGTCACTGTGACCTTCAATATAAAAATGTTAAAGTTGTTATAACTTTGGTATGCTTGGACCTAGAGTCTTGAAACTTGACATGAAGGTTGGCCATAACTAGTTAGTAACCACTGGTCATTTCAAGGTCATTCATTTGAAGGTCAAGGTCACTGTGACCTTGAATGTAAAAATGTTAAAGTTCTTATTTCATGGTATAACTTTGGTATGCTTGGACCTAGAGTCTTCAAACTTGACATGAAGGTTGGCCAGGATTAACAGATGACCACTGGTCATTTCAAGGTCATTCATTTGAAGGTGAAGGTCACTGTGACCTTCAATATAAAAATGTTAAAGTTGTTATAACTTTGGTATGCTTGGACCTAGAGTCTTGAAACTTGACATGAAGGTTGGCCATAACTAGTGAGTAACCATTGGACATTTCAAGGTCATTCATTTGAAGGTCAAGGTCACTGTGACCTTGAATGTAAAAATGTTAAAGTTGTTATAACTTTGGTATGCTTGGACCTAGAGTCTTGAAACTTGACATGAAGGTTGGCCAGAACTAGTAAGTAACCACTGGACATTTCAAGGTCATTCATTTGAAGGTCAAGGTCACTGTGACCTTGAATGTAAAAATGTTAAAGTTCTTATTTCATGTTATAACTTTGGTATGCTTGTACCTAGAGTCTTCAAACTTGAAATAAAGATTGGCCAGTACTAGAAGATGACCACTGGTCATTTCAATGTCATTCATTTGAAGGTCAAGGTCACTGTGACCTTAAATGTTAAAATGTTAAAATTGTTATAACTTTGGTATGCTTGGACATAGAGTCTTCAAACTTGACATGAAGGTTTGCAAGCACACTTAGATGACCACTGGTCATTTCAAGGTCATTCATTCTAAGGTCAAGGTCACTGTGACCTTGAATGTAAAAATGTTAAAGTTCTTATAACTTTGGTATGTTACTAATTTGCTAATAAAAAAATTGAGATCAAACTTTCCTAATTGTCAATTCAAGTTCATATTTGTGACCTTAAATGTTATTGTTGTTCATGTATATGCATGCATTCAAAACATAACACAAGGTTTGCTCATGCCTTGAAAAGTACTTACATTTCATTTTGACCTTTGAACAATATTTCAGTAATTTAAGTATTGCATTGACAAAAACACGAAAGGTACTTTCCTGTCATTTAAATCAAAAATCCGGCTTCAATGCGGTCATCTCCGACCGCGGAACTCTTGTTGTCAGTTTGTAAGGATGCAATTAAAAAGTGTGTGTATCCGACTTTGCATCAGACCCCTATTAGAAGTAGAGCCCTGCCTATAAAGAGACTAATCCAGTACCGACCTGTGCACATGTCTATTGCAATAAACAAGCTGTCATAATTGCACTTGTCTTTGGCTTATTCTCAGATGAGTCGCTATATCAATGTATTTAATGTTATTTTTTACCTTAAAAAATAACAGTGTGTAAACCCTGTAAATTCAAGTGATTTCAAAATAAAACACATGCAAATGACTTTTAAACTGTCCTCACGTTAGTTTCTTTTTTTGTACTGAACATAAAAAAGTGTTTCATTTGGTAAATCTTCATATATGAATAACACTTTTTCTAGAACAAGTATATTTAAACCCTTTCTTGTTAACCCGCCTCGTGTATTTTATGCCCCACTTCAAAGAAAAGGGGGTATATTATTTTGCAGGATGTTTGCCAGTCTGTTGTTGGGTGTGTTGGTAGATTTCCTATAACTAACTCATCAACAAATTGATCTATTGGCTTGATACTTCACATGTGCATTGGTCTTGGATAGTAGATGACCTCTATTGAAATTGGGGTCACTACTTCAAAGGTAAAGGTCACTGTCACAATAATTATGAAAAGATGTCAGATCAATAACTTGTCAACAAACTGACCAATTGGCTTGTTACTTCATATATGCATTTGCCTTGGACAGTAGATGGCCTCTATTGAAAATGGGGTCGCTAGGTCAAAGGTCACAGTCACAATACGTGTGAAAATCCTTTCTGATCAATAACTCGTCAACAAATTGACCTATTGGCTTGATACTTCACATGTGCATTGGCCATGGATGGTAGATGACCCCTATTGAAAATGGGGTCACTAGGTTAATGGTCAAGGTCACTGTCGCAATTATAAGTGCGAAAAACATGTCCGATTAATAACTTGATACTGAACATGTGCATCGGTCTTGGACAGTAGAGGATGTCTATTGAAATTTGGGTCACTAGTTCAAAGGTCAAGGTCACTGTGAAGTTAGGTGTTAAATTGGTATTCATTCGATATGTCATAAAAGGATTGAGTGATGGGAGTCAAAGCTCTGTTTTGGGAGGCATCTGTCTCAAACCGCGGAGCTCTTGTTTTATTTAAACATTCTTTAAAAAAAAGTTTGGTGATAAATCAAAATGAACTAATGTTTCCTCTCTAATTATTTTAGCTTCATTGCATTGAATGCGTTCACATTTTCAAGTCGCTTTACAACTCTAGAACACCGTGGGCACAATGTAGGCTCTAGTTAAATCTTTTGACATTGCATTGTCGATATGAAAGGTCGAAACACTGACAAGTGTTTTGTCGGGTTTAAATTAGTTTTGTTTGTCCTCGAAAACGCTAGTATTGTCTTTAATTTGTTTGACGCACGATTTACTTTTATTCCAGAAAACCTGGGTAGCAGAGCAATGAGTATATCCCAGGAGCATTTGCAGTCACAGCAAGTGAACCAGCGGCAGTCATCGTCTCTAGATTCCGAGATCCCCATGCTTCACAACCCTCAGTCTATGAACATCATGCAGAGCAAACCTTGGGTGAGTTTTCGTGTCATGTGCATGCTTTTTCGTGGCCTCACTTTCAGAGATTGGTGGGTGCATGTAGATTTACCCTTTTGTGTCCATACATCTTTCAATCCAGCTGTGTTTTTTTTGTCATGTGTGACCTAGAAAAGTATTGCTTCTTGTGTGATAAAATCAGACATATTTACAATCATGTGAACTTTCCATCTTGTTTATTATACCCTACAAACGAAGTTTAGGGGTGTATATAGGAGTGAGCTTGTCAGTCGGTCGGTTCGTATTAAGTGTCCACTCTCTAATTCAAATTGTTTTCATCCGATTTTCATCAAACTTGGTCAGATGTTGTATCTAGATGATGTCTAGATCAAGTATGAATATGGATCATGTCGGGTCAAAAACTAGGTCACTGGATCACTAAGTGCGTTTTAAACATTAAGTATGGTGTCCGCTCTCTTATTCAAGTAGTTTTCATCAGAGCTTCACCAAACTTGGTTAGAATTTGTATCTAGATGATGTGTTGGTAAAGTTTGAACCTGTGCCTTGCCGGGTCAAAAACTAGGTCACGGGGTCACTTAGTGCGTTTTAAACATTAAGGATGGTGTCCGCTGTTTTTTTGTGAAGGCAACATGCAAAATATTCAGTGTCAATGCAGCAGGTAGAGTATTAGTCACGTCTGTGACGAAGCTCTAGTTTTGGTTAATTTTTAGCTCGGCTGGTTTCGGAGAAAACCCGAGCTATTTTCATAGACAGCTTGTCGTCCGGCGTAAGCGTCGTGCTAAAACCTTAACATTGGCCTTAACTTTTTAAATATTGAAGATAGAAACTTGATATTTGGCATGCATGTGTATCTCATGAAGCTGCACATTTGAGTGGTAAAATTTCAAGGTGAACATCATCCTTCAAGGTCTAGGGTCCAAAAAACAAATCCAAGGGAAGTAATAAGCTTTATATGGACATAGTTATCTGACCTGCCAACGTATATATTTTTGTTAAATAAATCAAAGTGGCGCAGTAGGCGGCATTGTGTTTCTGACAAACACATTGTGGTAAAAGGTCAAGGTCATCCTTTACGGTCTACGGTAAAAAATACAAATCCAAGGGAAGTAATAAGCTTTAAAGGGCGATACCTTATCAATATTGAACATAGCAACTTGATATATTTGGCATGCATGTGTATCTCATGGAGCTGCACATTTTGAGTGGTGAATCTACAGTCACGGTAGTGGCTTTTAAATATTTGCTACTAAAAATAGAGATTTGTTAGAGACAATTATTTTCAAGGGAAGTAATTTATTTAATTATAAATGTCATATTATATATTTCCTTACCAAGAATTGAAGTTCTTTTCACAGTTACTGTACAGATTTATTATTTTGATTATTTATAACTCAAATGATTGATTTGTCAAAGTTTTTTTTAAATTATATAATAATCATTTCTTTCATGTTTATTACATACCTGTGGACTTATGTCCATAGATACATGATCAAATCTGGCTATTATCTCTTTTAAACCACAGGCCTTGGTTGTCAGTGATGTCTAACATGATCATAATTGACTGTGAGACCCCCCCCCCCCCCGGTTGGATTGGACAAAATTCAAGGGAAGTAATAAGCTTGAAAGGGAGATGATTTCTATACCTGCCAAATGATAAATAGCAATTTTATTTCAAAGCGGCGCAATAGGGGGCATTGTGTTTCTGACGAACACATCTCTCGTTTTATATGATATAATTATCATTTCTTACCTGTTCTAATTTGTAAATGCTAGTTTTCATTAAATACCAGTGGACTTATGTCCATAGATACATGATGAACTCTGGCTATGATTTCTTTGATAAACCACAGGCCTAGGTTGTCAGTGTTGTCTGACTTGGTCATTTTTGACTGTCTACAGACCCCCCCCTCCCCCCCCCCTCCTCCCCCCCCCCCCCCGGTTGGATTGGACAAAATCCAAGGGAAGTAATAAGCTTTAAAGGGAGATGATTTCTATTCCTGCCAAATGATAAATAGAAATTTAATTTCAAAGCGGCGCATTAGGGGGCATTGTTTCTGACGAACACATCTCTTGTTGGGTCACTAGGTCAAAGGTCAAGGTCACTGTGATCGCTAAACAAAAAATAATAATTTCTGACAAGCTTTCGCAGCCGAGCGTGGCACCCGTGATGCGACGCTCTTGTTCTTTCATAGTAGTAAAGTTTTCAGTCAAAAGTAAAATGTGGTTGCATCGGTGACTTTTTGCCTACTTCACAGCAGACATTTCAGAAAAACTCTTTTTCAACATGTTTTATTTGCTATTGGCTAGTTGGCCCTTTTTAAATTGTTGTAAATGATAAGGAAATAATTTTCCAATGGATAAATGTATGTTTATCGAATATCATCCCATATTTCCTGATTGATGGAGAGACTTAAAGTTAGTTGGTAGTAAAGTGGTTATAATTAACTTTTAATGTATTTCAATGTATAAAAGTGCTATTATTGTTCTTGTTTATCATGGGTAACACACATAAAATGAAAAACTGACATTTACTGTTATGAATCTTTCTTTATTTCAGACGTCCATTGACAAAATCAAACCGGCAAATCAGAAGGACAGCCTGTTGCTACAGATGTTATCATATTAACCCCAGTCATACCGAAGAAGCTCAGAGATATAAATGCTGTTTAAGATGTGCTTGTCTCTGCATACTCCATGTCTGGTGTGAACATGTACAATTGAAGGTCTCTGAATACCCCATGTCTGGTGTGAACATGTACAATAGAAGGTCTCTACATTCTCCATGTCAGGTGTGAACATGAACAATTGAAGGTCTCTACATACTCCATGTCTGGTGTGAACATGTACAATTGAATGTCTCTACATACTCCATGTCTGGTGTGAACATGTACAATAGAAGGTCTCTACATACTCCATGTCAGGTGTGAACATGTACAATTGAAGGTCTCTACATACCCCATGTCTGGCGTGAACATGTACAATTGAAGGTCTCTGCATACCCCATGCTGGGTGTGAACATATACAATTGAAGGTCTCTACATACTCCATGTCTGGTGTGAACATGTACAATTGAAGGTCTCTACATACCCCATGTCTGGTGTGAACATGTACAACTGAAGATCTCTACATACTCCATGTCTGGTGTAAACATGTACAATTGAATGTCTCTATATACTCCATGTCTGGTGTGAACATGTACAATTGAAGGTCTCTACATACCACATGTCTGGTGTGAACATATACAATTGAAGGTCTCTGCATACCCCATGTCGGGTGTGAACATGTACAATTGAAGGTCTCTACATACCCCATGTCTGGTGTGAACATGTACAATTGAAGGTCTCTACATACTCCATGTCTGGTGTGAACATGTACAATTGAAGGTCTCTACATACTCCATGTCTGGTGTGAACATGTACAATTGAAGGTCTCTACATACCCCATGTCTGGTGTGAACATGTACAACTGAAGATCTCTACATACCCCATGTCTGGTGTGAACATGTACAATTGAATGTCTCAATATACCCCATGTCTGGTGTGAACATGTACAATTGAAGGTCTCTACATACCACATGTCTGGTGTGAACATGTACAATTGAATGTCTCAATATACTCCATGTCTGGTGTGAACATGTACAATTGAAGGTCTCTACATACCCCATGTCTGGTGTGAACATATACAATTGAAGGTCTGTACATACCCCATGTCTGGTGTGAACATGTACAATTGAAGGTCTCTATGTACCCCATGTCCGGTGTGAACATGTACAATTGAAGGTCTCTACATACCCCATGTCTGGTGTTAACATGTACCACTGAAGGTATCTACATACCCCGTGTTCGGTGTGAACATGTACAATTGAAGGTCTCATCTTTGAAATTGTCACAGGTGGAAAATTAATGAATTGATGCAGACAGAAGTCGTGTAACGACAAATCACAACAACACGTGGAAATCCAGACAGTCTTGTGGCCAGCCATGTTTTTATGTGACCATCCAAGTTGTGTTCAAAGAAAACAATAGTTCATGTTTTATTGGAACTATGATGGCAGATGCTGATAGTCATTTTATGTAAAAGGCTTTTATGAACTTTATTTAAATACTCAGTATAAAAAGATTAAGATTACTTGATAAAAGCAATAATGAACAATATTATATTAAGAGCAAAATTAGCAAGTCTATCCAATTACTGTGTCTGTATTATGAAATTTTATTTTGGAAATGTTAAGGAAAATATTATGTTACTAAATATATGTCTATGAATGTTGATTTTAACATTTGTCAAAGCTGTTTAAATGATGCTGGTAACTTTGACAAAATTGAAAGAAAATGTATTATTTTCATGTAAAGAGACATGCTTCAGTTTGTTTTGCTTAACATGTAATATAGAGGTGGAAGTTACACACATTGTTTAGACAGGTGGATAATTTTAATGCTAAGGCTTTGATACTCTTAAGTGTGCCCATTGGTGTCAGGTGTTTATGTCAAGCATCTTGTTTATTATCTTAGTATTTCAAGACAATATTCATTAATTTTAGACAAAATCATTTAATCTTCCTTAAATTGTCTATTCGGTATTGACTACCAGTTATTTATTAATTTGATTGAACATGATTTAAGAATGACTTTTGTTGCTTAAAATGCTTTATATGTTTTAAAACTGAGCATTTAAAAACGAAAATATAAGATGTGGGAATAATGTCTAAAGTTATGATAATTTTTGTTTTGTTTTTGTAAAGTTAATTATGCCTTATATGTTTGTGTATAGACATTTAGACGACCAGATTAACCTGACCAAGAATTCTTCATCAATGTGTATATCGGTCAGTTCATTTGTCATTTGTATATAGAGCGATTGCGAAATGATCGTATTGTTAATGAAGATCATGCGTTTATTGTTGCCATTTTGATTTTCGCTGTTAACATTTATTTATACAAACAATTTTCATCATGTACATCTTTTAGGTGCTAGATAATAAAAAAAACATTGCTTGTGGAGATGCTCATTTAAAACTTTCTTAATGATACAGAACAACACATTCTGAAGAGGCCAATATCCTTTAGACAAGAGGAACATCTTGTTACTAGTATATGTAATGCCTTTCACTAAATAAAGTCAAGCAACTATTGAAAGATTGGTTTAACTTTGTTTTGCATTATCTTAAGAAAAATTAATATATTCAACTTGGAAATCAGTCAATTGCAAATCAAGCGAGAGTGATTTAACTTGCTAACACTTGTCAATAATTGAATTGTCTCTCTTTGTACGTAAGATATAGGGATGTTGTTGCTTGAAAAACAAAGTTGTATCCGTTGTTAGATAATGCTTTTGTTCATCTCTCAACATAACAAGTACATTCATACAGTTATTAAAAATATGACACTCTTTATTCTCAGCCATCAGTTTGTATTGGGATTTTGTGGAATACTTACTAAACTAATATACGTCTGTTTAATGAATGAATAGCTATGGTACAATATGATACTCAGTGTTACAAAACATGTGTTATAAAAATATAATGTCATTTATTTCAAATCATAAAATTTAGTTGTCCATACAATGCTTACAGTTTTACAATTGCGACGATAAAGGAAATGTTCTGCTCAAAATGTCTTTTTAAGACATGTGAAAATTGTAGCAATCATATTGTACTTGTATTTATATTATACATTATAAGAATTTACTTACAGCTGATGATAGCGGCAGTTTACTATTTGTGTAACAGTTTGTTCCACTCGACCATTAGACCATATTTCCTTAAAAATGTGATTGTTAATATTGAACTGTAATTGAATGCATGAAACATAATTGTTCTGTTGCTTAACAGCTGAAAATAGCTTGATGTTTGTAAAATTGTATGAAATGTTTCAAATAAATCATATTGATTACATGAAAAAATAAAATTACATTTTGCGTTACTTTGAATGCATAACAAACAATTGTTACCATACAATCATATTAGTATTGAACTTAATTAATACTTTAAGATGCATTTTTTACAATAATGTGTTAATATTGTCATCCATTCCAAATAAGCATTGTGCATTCGTAAATATAGGGTGTATATACACTGCTTATATGCCTTTTTTTAATTGCTTGTGTACGTCATATTTATTAAAGACTCTTATGTATTGCATATTTGTGTGTGCCTATGTCTTACTTATCTCTTCATAGTCCTTAAATTACTGCAAATAGTATTTTAATAATGTTAAAATATTTATCTAAACTATAACCAGGTTATCTGTTAATTTAAGTTTCACACATTGTATTGTCTAGCTAATTAAATTGAAGTGTCTATATTCTCGCCAACATGCATTGTCGGTGTATGGTTTAGACAAAGCACATTACACAACTCCTGTTGTTTTTTCCCCATCATTAATAACCAATGTTTATTCTGTAGAGGTTGCATTATACTAAATATTTCAGTTGTGCAATGCTTTGCTCTCTTAATAAATCAGCACTATTTATTGATTTTTTATATGGGCACTTCCCATGACTTTATTCGTGAATATTTCTTTGAATGTGCGGTAGGGAAAACATTGTTTGCTTGAAAGTTAGAAACTTAATGTTGACATCTTGAAAGATGGCAGTAAACATTTAACTGCAGAGTAGCTGTGAAAAGATGTATGTTAAACAATGTAAGACAGAACTCCACGCAAGATATGTCATGCATGCGATATGCATGAACTATCTTTTAAAAATAATTTGGATCTGAATTATCTTTAACAAATGGTATGGTTATGAGGGTCTCTATGTGCAAAATGTTGCATTTATTTAGTGTACAAGTTATTGCTTAAACATTGAATTTGTTATGGAAATAATATAGTTTATGTGACTTAAAGAGATATACATGTTTATGTTAGTGATGTGTTTTTGCTGATCCAAGTCTGTTCCTGCACACTATTTAAAGTAGATAACTACAAGTTATCTCATTTTAATGGGAAAAGTATTGTACTGTGGAAAAGTGTTGCGAGTTCAAATAAAAATACTATGAACCGTTGTATTAGTACTATATTTGCTCCCCTATTGAAACTAGGGGACACATATTGAGTTTGGCCTATCCGTCCATTAGTTCGCCGTCATACTTTGGTCGACATTGGTTTACAGTCAATATCTTAAGAACTATTCCGTTAAGAGCTTTCAAATGTCACATTGTGATTGGCGTTCGCGGAGAGATTTAAATATTGTTTGATTTTGGATTTCTCCGGTAAAGTGTCAATGTCACAGGGGTCTCTCATGTGAAAATGGTAACAATGACCGGATTAAGACTTGAGCACACCATCATCTTTGCATTCAGTATAAACTTGACGTAACGTTAAGGAAATCGCTTTAAGGAAAGACACCACTAAGACGTTTGCACACTTTTCATCATGGTGACAGAGACGTTATTGAGACGTCGTCAATAATTATAATTTTACTAAATCATGCTGGTAAATCCTAAAATTTGATAACTGCTGTGATGCAATGTGATGCTGACGAAGTCATGTCGTCAGAATATCTGCATGCTATTGGTAAAAGCAAAATTTGCAAATGCAGACTACTCTCTGTTGATAACACAGTATTGTTTTCAATATATCAAATAACACACATTTTAGGGAAAGACATTTAGGAAAACCTATCGGTAAATGCCATTTGTCTTGTATTGTGAGACAGAACTACCTAATACTAGAGTGCCCATGATACATGTAGAAGGAAAATCGTTTAATTATCTAACCACAAATGTGTGACCTATGCAAGTCAAAATAGTCTACGGACATTTGCCAGTTTGCTATAAACAACACAGGGTGAATTTTACTTTTCTATCGGAAACTCAGTATTGTGCTTAGATGTTCTATTTATAAGACGCAATGAGATTTGTACACGGTCATGCAAAAATTGATCTTATGCAATATGATCCCAACGTAGCTTCAGCCAGGCGTGCGCAATCGCACAGTCTTGTAAGAATATGAATACTGAATAAACTACTATGGAGTTATTATCAAACCTTGCGTGCCTTTTTTAAAGCGGAAAGCGTAGCAATTGATGGGAAAGTGCACAGGCTTGGCTTGAGCTACTCTGGCCGCATATGCCATAAGACCGATTTTCGCATGACGCGGATGATACAGTGTTATTTGAATATGTGGAAAAAACTGCGTCTCAAAGCCAAACAACTTATTTGGCACAGTAAATGTAAGTATAAATAAGAAACATATTTTATCTATGCCAATTAGAATATATCTGGTGGTTACAAAGTAGAAATCGGTCTTTTTTGCGCTTAAAACCTTAAAAATAATCGCATTTGTCGGAATGGACGTATATGTCTTGAAATCCTACTTTTGGTTTTAAAAGCGGTACCGTTTAAAAGTAATGAATTACTTACTAACTAGGCTATATATTTAATTTTATCTATGTCAATTAGAATATATCGGATGATTACAAGGTATAAATCCATATTTTGTTGCGTTTTAAAACTTAAAAGTAATCGCGTTTGTCGAAATGGACGTATACGTCTGGAAATCCTACTTTCGTTTTGTTTTAAAAGCGGAACAGTTTGAAAAATAATAGATAACTTGCTAACTAGGCTATATATTTAATTTTATCTATGCCAATTACAATATATCTGGTGGTTACAAGGTAGAAATCCGTCTTTTTGCGTTTTAAAACTTAAAAATGATCGCGTTTGTCGAAATGGACGTATACGTCTAGAAATCCTACTTTCGGTTTTAAAAGCGGTACAGTTTGAAAAATTATAAATAACTTGCTAACTAGGCTTTAGATTTAATGACAATTTTGCACATTTTCAAATTGCATCTTTATGTATTGATTAACAAGAATTTCATTTATGTCAGAGGCAAAGTGTGTGGCTTTAATCAACAATCAACAAACCATATGTTTTGATCACGAAGAAATGCATAATAAATCATGTGAGGACACATGATGTGTTCTCACGAAGGAAAATAATAAAACAGTACTTAAACTTTTGTTTTAACTTTAAAAACATAGAACGTCTATTTTATCTTTATTTATAAGTCAGGATTAATATTTTTTCATTTCTGGTGTGGTTTTGTGTTTTTTTGTGTGTTTTTTGTTGTTGTTTCTTTGTTTTTTTGAGGGGGGGCAGTAGGAAACCCCACCTGTACGGTATGGTGACAACCAACCAAACTCACATGCTGCCAAAAACGGGAATTGAACTGAGAGTGTGAATCAGAGTTTATTGACAGGTCCTATTGGCCTCTTCACGAGGTCTTTATAGTCCGACCTGCCCCTGTGACCTTTCATGGGAGAAAGTTTAATTTTGAGCCAAAGTAGGTCAAATTTACCTCTGTTTTTCCGGGTATTCGCCAAATGTATCATTTAGATCCAAATAGACAAGTGCACGGTGGCGAATGAGACCTCAATGTGCACTGGTAGATAGACAATCTCAAGACAAATTCATGTCTGAACGTAGCACCGCCAAGGGACTGCAGCACACAGCTCCGCCTTTATGGCCCACTTGCCGTCACCGGCCGTCGTCTTCATCCCCGAGACAGTTTTCCCAGTGCGTTGAGCGTACTGAGTACCGCCGTCGCGGGGTCCCTATATAATGCCACCCCCTCGATGTTCTAGTAGCTACTCCGAGCGCAAAAGTAGCCCCAGGTCCGCCCCGTCTTTCCTCCACATTGGTGATCTTGCTGTCCCACTATCCCCGTCCCTCTACAGACGGGACCTCTGGTGGCAGGTCTGGGTCAGCGAGCTCTCGACGATAAACAGCGGGTGACAAGTCCGCTGCATCTTGGAGAAGACAGCAATCCCAGCAGTGTGGAAGACGTCCGGCTCGAGGGTGACGGACTAAGCTGGATTAGCAGAATCACTCGCACAAGTGAGTAGATCTTCTGCGGGCGACTCTCGCCTCGGTCGCGACGCGCACGCTCCAGCTGCTGACCGACTTTGACGTTTCTTACGGCGGTGACTGAATTTTAAATTAGTTTTCTTTGTGTGTCTGCAATGTTTTGTACTGAATCAATGGCTTGTGTCTTGTGTCTGACGGGTTTGAAAATAACCAATTGCCATTACTTGTAGGAACGTGTGATATAGTAAGGTGTGTCTTCTGTTTGTACAGCTGATTTGTATGTATATTGGTGATAGATACGGTTATCGCATTTGTTTTGTTGAATATAGTGATGTTTGCAATTTGCTAAACGTGGCTTTGAAACACACGACAGAAAAATTGACGGTTTATGTCCCGAACAACTTTTCTCTTGAATTCTCTGTTATGGCAATACTGTTGACAACAATGGTGTCATTTTCGACGTCTCTTGGATGGAATGTCAAGGAATCGAACAGGCTGCAGGTAAAGGTCGCTTTGTTGTTGTGGGTGCTGATGCAGTTCTCTGTTTTGGAACAGCTTGATGCGCAGAGGAGATTTGACAGGACCTTCGCGGAAACGTCGATTGCAGTGCCAATGTGAACATATCTTTGGAAAACCGAATAACGTGTGCCTGAAGACGAGAAAACGAGTTGTCAAAACGTGAACGAGCATTTGTAATAGGATTTGTTTGTACATGTATGGATATGTTTTGACTGCGGCATCGTCGCTATCTACTGTCTTCTAGGCACTGGTCAGTTAATACATGTATCCTCAAATATAAATTCACGCGTTTTTTTTCACGTAATGAGCCTGTTCCAACGCCGACCAGTTGCATATACATTCTGTATTTTTCAATATGAAACCGAGAAAGAATAGTTTTATAAATATCTTACCTACCATTGGCTGCAGAGTACGGAGCACCTTCCACCTCAACCTCGCACAGAGTGAGTACATCGTTAGGAGTGCTACGCGTAATCCGTACCCACTGTCCGTACACCGGTGTAGCTAGCTCAAACGTGTATGAAACGCCGATCTCTCCAGGGTGAAACCCTTCACGAAATTGAAAGCCGGCCTCCAATAACCCGACGTTAAGCTCGACGTCTCTAAGTATTTCACCTGAAATACGTAAAGACTTAGCGGCCTTAGACTTAGAGGTCTCAGTGGTGTAGTGGATATGGTGTCCGTCTAGCGATCGGAAGGTCACGGGTTCGATCCCCATTATGGGAGCGTTCTTTAGATTACCCCTACAAACACCAAGTACTGGTTCTAGTCCCAGGAAACAAACTCGAGAGCGTTAATTACTTTGATATCAACTCGTCCAATAAACAGCTAATATTCAAACTATGGATATGCCCGATACACTGCCCTTTGATGCTTTAACGTGAGTATATTGTCCATATATGGACAATGTTTGATTCAATGCATTTTATTTAGTATTATTTTGATATTTTATTGACACGCGCAATGATGGACAAGTCCTGAGTATAGGAATTATCACTATATGCAGATGCTTACTCGTGACAGAAATTATTGTAACCATCCGCTTTTCTTTTATTTTAGACAAGTGACGAATGTCCTACACGACGCATATAAGAACCGCGTTCTGAGAAAACTGGGCTTAATGCATGTCTATCTATCTTTCAATACTGCCGGAACCCCCTTGCGGGTACTTTTGGCAGGTGCGCGTGTCAGTGCAAGAATAAAAGGTTTAAAACTATTGAAAGGGAGACTTCAAAGCATGAAAGTGAGGTGAAGATAAAAGTGTGATAGTGTTAAACAAGAAGAAACATATTTATAGGTTAAAAGTTGTTTAAAAATCACTGTTTTGTGCATTCAGGGACGACTGGGGAGTAGAGTGGGGCTAAGGCAACGCTTGAACCCCTCTAGGTCTGCCTGCTGTACAACTGAGGCCGGTAGGCCGTTCCAAAGAACTATGGTGTAAGGAAAGAAGGAATATTTAAAGTAGTTGGCTGATGTATGGACTTGTCTGAATGAGAGTGGGTGCATATGACGAGTCATCCTCATAGGCCTCTCAAGATATGATGGCGGCGAAATGGCTACCAAGCCATACACAATTTTGTAAAAAAGGGTCAGTCAAGAGAGGTCACGTCGGTCCTTCAAAGTCTGCCAGCCAAGTTCAGTCTGCATACCGGTTACACTGCTGTAGAATGAGAAGTCGTTTTTCACCAAGCGGACTGCTCTACGTTGTACTTTTTCTATTTTGTCACTACTTTCTTTGGTATGTGGACTCCAGACAGAGGACGCATATTCTAACTGGGGTCTAACTAAGGTCTTATAGGCTACTTCTCTGATGTTTTCATTTTTAGTCTGTATATTCCTGCGGATGAAACCAAGAGATTTATTAGCATTCGTTGTAATGTTGGTAATATGTTTGTTCCAAGAAAGATCATTTGAAATGGAAACACCTAACTATTTAGCACTGTCTACGACTTCAAGGATTTGTCCATGTAGCCTGTAATTGAAGATGAATTTATGTTTTTTTCTTAGATGTGCGTTAAGTGTCGTTCCAGATTAGCCTGTGCAGCCCGCACAGGCTAATAAGGGACGACACTTTACGCCTTAATTGTATTTTTGCTAAGAAAAGACTTCATTTAATCGAAAAATGACATAAAAGCGGAAAGTGTCGTCACTGATTAGCTGTGCGGACGCACATGTATTATGCCCGGTTTTCTCAGAACGCGACTCATATGGTTAGGGTTCTTGTTAGTTGTCTATTACTAGACATGTCTGAATTCCATACGCCGAAGAGAGTTGTGTAAATATGCATTACCAAACACGGCATTGTTTGACCAAACATATTGACTTACAACACATAAAAAGATTCTGATACGAAACATTATATTTTTACAATCTTTTTATAAAAACGATTGAACGGTTTTACATTTTACAATATATTTTCATAACGATTTTCCACACGAGAAATGACAACGCACGACAAACCCATTCATTATGAGTTTCATCAAATTAAAGGTTCACACTTACGTCATACATTCCTCTTGTAAATCTTGACGCTTCGGATGAGGAATATCTGCTCGAGATTCACCCATCATGAGACGTTGTGAGACGCTGTGTGGGTGCATGACTGGTCTTCAATCAAACGCGATTTCGTATTTTCGTCAACGTTACGGTCCGCCGTATATGGACGGTTGGTGTCTGTTTGGTAGGCAGGTTTACCAAAGGCAACGTTAACGGCGTCTGTCTAAGAAACAAGGTTGGGTGAATGTAAATGTAGACATTACTACATTGGCTTTGAAATATCGCTTTAATCGGTAAATCCTCCGTGAAAAGGTAAACGGTGAAAAAACACGCCAATGAAATATATATGTATATATATATATATATATATATATATATTTATTTATACAGTCAACCCGAAAACACACATCACTTTGAACATCCATAACTTCATCTATAGTGCATCGATTTCCATGAACTCGGTCTTATTCAACACAGAAATGAATTTCCTTTCTGAAAATGTACATATCTAATGTCCATGTAAATGAACGTAGGTCACGCGAATTGTGTATCGTGTTATTTCTTAAAATTTGACCCAGCATCTGTCAAAATATTACAATACATGTACATTTCCAGAAAGGGTAGTTATTTCTGCATTGAATAAGTCGTGAATCCTCAAATTTTGATTTTCTCAGGCAACCGTGTAGGTCAAGTTCACGGGCGGGTTCACACATTAGAGAATTGTTATGTTGAATCTGAAATTGCAAACAAACCGTATTATCCATAATCATGAACAACTCTTGTTGGGATAATTTGACGCTTATCAATGGCCTTAGGACTTTTTAAACACGAAATGTGATCATTGAGCATGTTGATATAACGAGTTAAGATGGCAGGTTTCTATTGCAGAGTGATGTATGCCCGTGCGATCTATAACATTTAATAAGTCTATGGAAAAAACTGTACTTTGGGATTCTGGATAAAATTTAAAAAAAAACGGGATTTATTTAAAGAAAAATTCCCAATGGTATCACGTGTCAAGTACTCGAAACGTATTAAGACGGCACCTACTCATGCCAGCGTGGTGGTACTCTTAAACCCTCGATGAATTAAGAATCTCTACCGTGAATACTGGAATCGGCGGACTGCGCGGAGGAACCACCAGACGATCAACGGGCAAGAAGGTGATTCTCAGCAAGGCGTTGTGGCACGCTACGGGCACGACAAGACACAAAGGAAATCGTGGACGTCCACTACATCCGTCTCTGTCTCAAGCCGTCTCGACCCTGTTCGTCGACGAACTGCGAAAATCTTCCTCACTCAAATCTAAGTCATCACACAAGTCATTCTGCCATCATCAACCTCGCCCCATCGATCAGAACAACAAGTGCTGTGGCGACGGGCGAACGACGAACCGGCAGATGCGGGCACACTGGAAGCCGTAGGCGTAATCCTGCACGCAGGCGGTCTAGGTTATTGGTTCCCCCTTAAGTTACAAGGAGCAGCAGTGGAGTCCGGCAGATCCATAAACGACTGAGCAGCCCTCTTTAAGAATGCACTGCTCACTTACAGGTATGAGGAAAGGGCTAGAAAAGGTTTCATAAAAATTGCTCGCTCAAACCTTCCCAAGACTGCTTATCGCGGCTGGAAGGGGGCCCTACACCAGCAGTCGGAACAAAAAGAAAACAAATAGAACGAGAACAGTTCTTCTCACGTTAGACGTATTTTACGTGCGCAAACCTGTGCGCAGGTACCATACAGACATACCACACTAGAATAGCTCTGATATAGAACGAACTCGTCAGATACGGAAATGACATCGTAGACTTCCCAGTTAGCTCCCATTTATGAAAGGAAGGAAGCATCGTACTATGCTCAGCTCCTAAGCCTTTACCCAGAATAAGTGAAAACAAAGTTCTACGCAGACCTTCATACCGTCATTACAGAGTCCTTGGGCACAATGAAGTGGGCCAAAGCAACATGAATGGTCTTCTTTTGCCCCAAACATGCGCGAAACAAGAACCGCTGATCACAAACACGATCGTCCGCCAACCAACTCGTAACTGAACGTCATGGATGCACCCTCGCTCAATACACTGGCTCTTATTTACTATGTTTCCGTGAGATAGAGGGATTTATACTAAAGCCACAGACCCATAAATATGAGCCGTGCTCTGTGAAAAGAGGTTTTCATGCATGTGCGTAAAGTGTCGTCCCAGATTGACCTGTGCAGTCCGCACAGGCTTATAAGGGAAGACACTTTCAGCCTTTATTACAATATTAGTTTGAAGAAAGTATATTCTTAGAAAAGTCCAATTTATGCGGAAAGTGTCGTCCCTATTAGCCTGTTAGGACTGCACAGGCTAATCTGGGATGACACTTTACGCACATGCATCAACCCCCTTTTTCCAGAGCACAGCCGATATGATACATACGAAACGAAAACATACTTAAGAAATGCTTTCACAGGATTAATGGTTAAATCCCGGCAATAAGGTTTTTAAAAAACCACAAAAGTTCTCATTTTGCAACAAATATTTTGTGTCAGTCGTTCCGATTATGTGCTTTAAAAATCTTATGTAAGTTTAAAGTGTTTGCATGTAATTTGTTACTGTTTAACCAGTTTGTTCTGTTTTGCTGACTGCCTCGTGAAGTTCGCGTTTTGCATCGCGTATTTTGTAATTTTGATAAATCTTTTTTTTCAGTTTTCATGACCCACATACCATTTAAATAGCGAATGCTTATAAAATAAACAACTAAGGCTTTATTTACTGAAAACAGCAAATAGCGTACTATGTAACTGGCAATTTAAACGTTAATTAATAATAAGCTTGAATACAAGTTCAGAAGAAACAGTCCCTGAACATCGCGACACTGAAAGCTTTATACCCTTGCATATATTGTTTGTACAGTCAAAACTTGCTGAGGACTTACGCGTATATACGATCGTATTACTATTTTTAAAACGATAAAACGATATTGTATTAACGACTTTAATACATTTCAAACGAAGTCGAGAATAATAACGTAACGTTTTTTTTCAATGGCAAATAATGTTTTGCTTTCTTGTACTCAAAACAGGTACTCAGTTGTGTAATCCCAATTTGTGCAAATTCGTTCATAGAAAACATGGACAAATTGTGATCAATTATATATCAAACACGAGTCAATTTGTCGGTATTGGCGTTAATTTGCTCGTGAATTTTCCATGAAGTAAGAACATATGAAGTATTTGATGTTTTATAACATTTATCAGTCATGTTCATAAATTAATTTGATATTGCAATAATAATATGAGTCGTGTACTGAGAAAACTGGGCTTAATGCATGTGCCTACAGTCCGCACAGGCTTATCAGGGACGACAATTTCCGCTTAAGCTAGATTTTTGGTAAAAAGGGACTTCCTTTAAGCAAAAAATTCTATTAAAGCTGAAAATGTCGTCCCTGATCAGCCTGTGCGGCTACAAAGCTAATCTGGGACGACCGTTAACGCACATGCATTATGCCCAGTTTTCTTCGAACACGACTTAATATATTTACATATCAATCGTGTAGGCTCTCGTTACGCGAGCTTGATTATTTACACTATTTGTTAAGAGGCACATCAACTGTTGTTTTTTTTTATAAGAAGAGACTATCTGCAATCCAAAAATACCGTAAAAGCGGAAAGTGTCGTCCTTGATTAGCCTGTACGGACTTCACAGGCTAAACTGGGACGACACTTTACGCACATGCATCAAACCCTCTTTTCACAGAGTACGGCCCGTATTTAATCTTTGTCAGAATGCCTTTTAAAATGTGGTCTCATGGGATCTTTCGAATGAATCGCAGCACTTATTAGTATTGGTGTGTGCAAAATTAAAATAATCTTGTACATTTTATGTACAATTAAGTTATAAATTAACAGAACTTATAATTCAGAGCTTCTGTTATCGACATACAATTCTTATTCGGAACATCACTTACAATAAACTGCAATAATGTAGCGGTAGAAAATAGCGTTTCATTAGTAAACGAATAATTGAGCATAACCTGAAAGAAAACGTATTTCGTGAAACGTATTTTATGCCCATAATATTGAGCAGGCGGAGTGCAAACTGGTACTTTTTTTAAATTCGGCGGTCGAAAATGAAAATGCGAGGAAATGAATGTGTCAACAAGATACTTCAATAACAACAAAAGTTTTGTTTTAGTAACGTTTGATTATGTCATGAGGGAAAGCTGTCGATTTTAAAAATTTAAGAAGAATCGGAAATCAAAGCTATGCTATTGAAGCATGTGGGAAGGAGAAATGCGGATACAATATCAAAGGAAGAACATTTTGTCATATGAAAATAGTGTTTACAATAGGGAGTTTAAAGCCATAGCGCAACTAAGACCAATGGGACTTTTAACCCATGTATGCCCAGTGGATTCTCACATCATTTTAAATTGGATCAATTTCATTCCAAAATTAGGGATGTCTAGTATTTTTATTTATATATTTAGAATATTTCTTACAGAAATTCCTGTAAGCAAACAGCGCGGACACAGATGAGACGCCTCAAGCGGCGTCTCATCTGGGTCTGCGCTGTTTGCCAATGCCTTTTTTTCTAGACGCTAGGCATA
Organism: Dreissena polymorpha; assembly: GCF_020536995.1. NCBI lineage: Eukaryota > Metazoa > Mollusca > Bivalvia > Myida > Dreissenidae > Dreissena > Dreissena polymorpha. Next base: position 184,265,741 of record NC_068355.1, on the reverse strand, counting down.
AATGGGTTAATGCATGACATATTTTAAATACACATAAAATAATTTTTTGAACGAAAACACTTAAGTTTCAAGTCATAAACAAACTGTTGTTTGTTTTTAAGAAGCTTATAGGAATTTCAATATACCGAATTAATATACGCGCCAACGTTAAAATAATGTTGTTGTTTATTTTTGTTATAAAGCTGCATTTACTTTTTGTATAGATGATAACTATCTTTTTTGGAAATAAGTAATGAAACTTAAAAATAAATAAGCAATTATATTAAGAGTCTTATTTCATATTTCTCATTCTGACGTTTAACAACATACCTGTATAATTAACGGCTATGTTTTATTTACGTTTGTTTTATGAGAACAACAAAAAAGAAAATTATTTGGTTTTCAGTAGTTGTAAGTTGAGGTTCTTTCAAAATCGGTAAACGAATTAAATATGTGTTTATTTTCGTATTAAGGTTGTCAAATTTAAGACGAAAAACGAAAATACGGTATATGGACGGACTCTGTATCCACTGACCATTGCCCATGAGTTTGCAACGACTGCATTTAATTTTACTCAGTGTTCTTTCATGAATATTATGCACATTACACGGACTTTGTTTGAAACTAAATATTTTTTCTTTTTTCAATGTTGTATTTGCTCTTATAATCAGAGTGCATTGTCGTCTATTTGCTTAGCGACAGCTTAGGTAGTTTGTTAAATGTACTAATTACTTCAAGTTCTAATTGACCTACAATTTCGCTGCGTACTCGTTCTATCATTTGGAATTCCGCTGAAAATTTATGGAAACAAAACAGGAGAAAACAAGTAGTCTATAACAGAAGTTGGTACTTTGAAATTCTAAATTATGTCTGAAAACACTTTAAAAAAATAACAATCTTCTTTCTTCTTCTCATCCATATCACATAAAACCACACCGGGTCTCTGCGCAAAGGTAGGATTCCAAAACTTCAGAACTAATCTGTAATCTTCCGTTTTGAAATTCATTACTTATTCATGTGCAGGTAATGTAGACAGAAGATTTGATCGCGATAACATGGACGATAAAACTCTCTTTTTAGAGACCTCTTGTGAACTATGAAAATGATCTGTAATTTCCATAAGCGGAGCGTATCAACTTTTAGTCTCCTCTAATAATCCCCTGATGATCTAACAACTACGTGATGAGTATATATATTAAATATTCCCTTACTTATAGACTTAAATCATCCGTCCCAGTGTCAGCCTTTGAATCTTGCAAGTCATAGTTAAAAACAAAACTTGGCATGGGTCAACGCCAAGGTTTCAAATAACACTCGTGGATGGCAGACCAAGAGCAGATTATAAAGGGGTCATGCTCTGTAAAAAAGGGGTTTAATGCATGTGCGTAAATGCAAATGAATTAAACCCCTTTTCACAGATCACAGTCAATATAGTTATTGTAACAGTTCTGATAATATGTTAACTTTAGTAACCTAACGCCCATCATCAGCAATCTTATGCCCTTACTTAGCCGACCAATCATAGGCAGTATTTTCAGCTCAAAAGTCAAAGTAGCATTAATGGATCAGTCTTTTATCAATTTCATTCGCGTGCGCTTCATAGTTTTATTTCGACCCGTGGTGCAAAAAGGTAACTTGTGTACTTTAAATTTAACAGTATGTGGTACCATTTTGCACCAATGGAGCGATTTGATATATACCAACAATACAATTTTACAGTGAAACCATTCAACCGATATTTCATAGTCCTGAGTAACTGTACTAAATGAGTCTGAGAAAACTGGACATAATGCATGTGCGCAAAGTGTCGTCCCAGATTAGCCTGTGCAGTCCGCACAGGCTAATCAGGGACGACACTTTCCGCATTAATTGGATTTTAGCTAAGAAGAGACTTCATTTTGACGAGAATGTACTGCACAGGCTGATCTGGGACGACACTTTACGCACAAGCATTATGCCCAGTTTTCTCAGAAATAAATCTGTTAACAGGCTGATTCAGATTATAAATAAAAGTGGGATGCAATCACGTGACAGACAATTTGGCGACGTCCATTCCGAGATTCGTATTTTTCGCCATTGTATGACCTTGAATACCTTTTTTAATGCCGCTCACATTCCAGCCATATAAGCGAGAAAGTGATAAGAACAAAAGTAGATTGCAACACTATCTGATTTGAAAGAAGCAATGTATCTAACTCGGCCGAACTACAATTTGATTATTGCCAATGCGCGTGCGTGAGCATTAGGATAAGATGTTTTTAAATACTTTTTATTACGTTAGTTCTTTTTACTTGTAAAAAGCGTTTGTATTTGCTGAATTATTCCCGTATATATCAACCACGCAGTATAATATTAAACCCTCTCCCATTCAGAAGCAAAGTGAAAATGACTATGTGCAAACAGCATAAAACCAGAACAGCCTTGGAGTAACTCGCAATTTGTTCAGGTTTTATGCTGTTCGCTACTCACCAGTATCTAAGCTTTGGAAAGGAAGCCTTTAACAATTGAAGAAAACCTTTAATTTAAAAGTACTTTCTAAGGGACTACACATGCTTGAAAATACGTATCTAATTGGTAAAGGGTCAAAACACTCATATACGCATTTCAGGTCATGGTATTTTAAGCCTCGCCGATTCGATAAATTATGCAATGATAGAATAGTAACATATTCTCTGTATGAAGTGGGCATTGCAACATAAAACAAGCAATGGGCGAGTTTTACATTCTCAAGTTGGGGATGATCACAACGAGGAAATCAGGTTCAGTGAGATATGCCATCGAGATCTTTCCGCCAAACCGTGCTTTATTATTTATGAAATCGTTAAATTGTTTGATCATAGAACCACTTTATGAACATATAGTGTATACGTGTAACAAAAATTGTAAGAGAGCACGTGACAAATACGTACTCCACATGGCACCAGACACACTTTGGCGTCGTTTTATTACAATAAATATGATAACGTGATATTATTTCAGTATTTTTTCTTTCTCTGCAGCTTGGAACTAGAGCGAGAAGAGAGAGAAAAGAAGAGTATACCACTTTCATAAAGATCACATGATGAAACTATTTGAGCCTTGTTTTGGGATTACTGGGCTTAATGCATAAGCGTAAAGTGTTATCCCAGATTAGCCTGTGCAGTCCGCACAGGCTAATCAGGGACGACACTTTCCGCCAAAACTTGATTTTCGATACGAAGGGACTTTCTTGAAACTAAAAATACCAAAAAAATCGTAAAATGTCGTCCCTGATTAGCCTGTCCAGACTGCACAGGCTAATCTCGGACGACACTTTACGCACAACCTTTAAGCTCCCTTTTCACAGAGCACAATAATAAAATAGACATTTAAGTTTAAGGTAAATAAAACTTCACATAATATAACATAAGATTGATATTAATAAGATGAACATTACATATTTATAAAAATAGTTTCTAGAGAGCATAAAAGGCGCATGACTGTATAGAATGACAATTAACACTTTCTTGTTGAGTTGTTTGGTATAAATTGTTAAACTTATGTGTTTATCTATGTTTTCTTATTTTATTGTTCTTACTAGTGATCTTTTAATATATTTGGACCGTGCTCTGTGATAAAGGGGTTTAATGCATGTGCGTAAAGTGTCGTCCCAGATTAGCCTGTGCCGTCCGCATAGGCTAATCAGGGACGACACTTTCCGCTTTTATGATATTTTTCGTTTAAAGAACGTCTCTCCGTGCTCAAAGTGAGCTTCTGTAATCATCCTATGTCAAGCGTCCAGCATCATTTGGTGTGCGGTATGTGTGTATCGAAATATTTCAGATCGTTACAAATCTAGAGGCCACGTTTTCCATCTCATCTTTGGAACTTAGTCAGAAAATATTGGACTGTTTGAACATTATATAAAAATAGAATTTTAGTCACGTGTTTAAAACTAGGTCACTATGTCAAATCATAGCAAAATCGTGTAACCATTCTTGAGTCCACAATTGTGGTCTAAAACAGTGTATTCCTAAGGGCATAAGGAATATACTGGACTATACATTCCCAGGGTATGACACGCAGAGCGTACGTAAGTGTTAATATAGTATTGTATTGACTGTTACTATCATTAAATACGTATTTATAATATGACATTTGACTATACTATTATACAAAGTTTGTATTAATATTTAATTATAATTAGCATTGCACCTATCACTCCAATAATTATAAGAATGCGGTACCATATTACTAGAATCAACCCTGGTATGTTTCCGCGCAAGATGTATGATACGTTGGTGGGATTTACTGCCTCTTTCCCAAAGACCAAGATCTTGTCAGTTATCAGAATGTCCAGTAGATATTTGGACAGCACAGAGAAGACCGGGCCTTTGCATCGCTCCTCGATGAAAAGGTTTAACACTAGTCCATGGGAGTGCAATGCGGCTCGAAGCCGGCGCCTCTGCAATGAAAAGAGGTTGCAGTGTAGCAGAATGTTGGCAGCCGTGAAGGGCTCCAGACAACGGTTCCAGAACGATGACATACTCTCCTGCGCCACCGAGTTACAGTGTGTTTCCAATCCTAAGACGCGTCGTGGCTCTGTTAAGCGTTATGTCTCTGTCAATCGTCGTGGCTCTGTCAAGCGTCGTTGCTCTGTCAAGCGTCGTGGCTCTGTCAAACGTCGTGGCTCTGTCAAGCGTCGTGGCTCTGTCAAGCGTCGTGGCTCTGTCAAGCGTCGTGGCTCTGTCAAGCGTCTTGGCTATGTCAAACGTCTTGGCTCTGTCAAGCGCCGTGGCTCTGTCAAGCGTCGTGGCTCTGTCAAGCGTCATAGTTCTGTCAAGCGTCGTTGCTCTGCCAAGCGTCGTGGCTCTGTCAAGCGTCATGGCTATGTCAAACATCGTTTTTATGTCAAGCCTTGGCTCTGTCAAGCGTCCTGGCTTGTCAAGCGTCGTGGCTCTGTCAAGCGTCGTGGCTATTTCAAGCGTCGTAGCTCTGTCAAGCGTCGTGGCTCTGTCAAGCGTCGTAGCTCTTTCAATGTTACAGTTCGTTCATGGAAGCATTTTGTCATTTATTTGAGTCGCGTTTTGAGAAAACTGGGCATAATGCATGTGCGTAAAGTGTCGTCCCAGATTAGCCTGTGCAGTCCGCACAGGCTAATCAGGGACGACACTTTCCTCTTTTACGACATTCTTCGTTTAAATGAAGTTTCTTCTTAGCAAAAATCCTATTTAGGCGGAAAGTATCGTCCATGATTAGCCTGTGCGGACTGCACAGGCTAATCTAGGACAACACATGCATTAAGCCCATTTTTTTCAGAACGCGACTCATTTTATGACGAAAGCATTCATGTTCCCATATTGAACCGCGATTGTTTGGAATAATGATTCAAATCGAGCATATTTGTTTTGTAAATATTTCCTTAATTACCATCTCCACGGTATCAGGTTTGGTATGAAAAGCATACGTATTACCTATGTATGTGACACCACATTGAAGTCTTGTCTAAGTACATGCTTAAACAGCATAGCAAGCCTAAAGTTAAATGACTTATGTATGGACTCAAAATGACCGTTTCACAGATTTTGGCATGTATTGTAGTGTATCATTAAATGCTTTATATTAATTAATGTAAACATTTGATCTAAAAAGCTTCTGTTTAAAATCAAGAAAGAAACAAAAAAGTAACCCTCCACTGGGCTCAAATCACTGACCCCTGATATTAAAGTCTAATGCTTAGACCACTCGGCCATCCGTTCTCATACAATGAATGATGTATTTTATACTTTATATAAGCAATCCTCGTAGTGTCACAAAATAAATATAACGACAACAACAGAACTCCCCAGATTATTCAGTCGTTTCGCGTTGCAACAATTTAAAATTTTCAGGTTTTTAAATCGTCAAAAGATGCATAAAATGTATATTTCAGAGCATGGTAAATGTGCAGTATTACTGTTTCCTCACAAAAATCATAACTTAAACGAAAATTTACGAATCTGAAACATTTCTTTTTAATTTTGTCAATTAACCAAAACGTGAAAAAGTCCCTTTAAAATGCATTCCTTAATTACGTTAGTATTAAATAAAATATTGTAGAAATCGCTCCTACTGGACATTGTTTTTCAAATCAAAACAACATACGGACGCATCGCTTTTGAGAAACAATATACATGTATCATACCCATTTATGCCTAGTGGACTCTCCCATCCTTCTAAATTGAATCAATTTATTTCCAAAATTAGGGATGTCTAGTATATTTATTTCTATATTTAGAATACTTCTTACAGAAATTCCATTAAGCAAACAGCGCAGACCCAAATGAGACGCCGCATCATGCGGCGTCTCATATGGGTTTACGCTGTTTGCAAAGGCCTTTTTTCTAGACGCTAGGCATAAATGGGTTAAAGTCATGCGACAGCTTAGGGATGCCTTGTACTTTGATTGTTGTTAAACTTATGATAAAGTATTTCCTCGTAAACTAATGATGATTGTGTCGAAACACAAAAAGACATTGACTTTTGCAGTCGTTTCTGTCAAATATTGTTTTATGTTATATATATGCTTTGCTTCTACTATAGCATGTTGTCTAAATTTCGAACTTTTAAAGACCTTGACATGATAAAGTTGGTAAGGACATTCAATGTAATGTGAATAGGACTTATCTAACTTTATAGGTCATGTGTGGTTTTAGAAGTTGGTTTAATAAACCCAAATCAGTCTGTTTAAACCCAAATGAAGACCGATGCGGAATATCATGCACTTACTTTTGGTCTTATCATGTGTTTTTCAGATACACCGGACTCAGCATGTATTTTTCTACGAGATAAACGAAACTTTTATGAACGTATCTGTTTCAATAATCTACTAGTTTTAAATGAACCGAACAAACTCTTGTCACGTGGTTGAATTAGGTGAGTGGTTATGACATACGACCCATTGTCGCATGACGCGGCTCATAGACCATCGCTATTATGACAATATTGCATCATTCAAACCAATAGCGCTACTCGAAGGAGCCTGGATGTACATGTGACTGGCATCAATATTTTTTTGTTGCTTACCGGTATATTTCGTGATGTTCCATTCACAATTCTTTGGTATCCTAAATCTGTAAAATCATTTTAGCCTCGCTCTGGAAAAATCGGGCTTAATGCATATGCGTTAAGTGTCGTCTCAGATTAGCCTGTGCAGTCCACACCGACTAATCAGGGGCGACACTGTCCGCTTTCAGACATAGTTAAGTCATATGGTTAAGATTTTGCATTGATTTCAACCGAATCCTATTTCGAATTCAATGTTGAATGAAAACAATGTTGTTGTTTTTTTGAAACCTTTATGTTATATTTAATTGTAACTGTTTTACACCTGTATTTAGTATTTATTCAGATGAGACCATCGCAAGGTGGCAAAAGAATGCTCAACTGCTTCTTGTTATTTGCTTTTCCTCAATAAAAATTTGAAAAAAATATTGCGTGTTAATTTCGTTGTAGCAGATAACAATCTTGAGAGTAGCGACTGCTTGATTACTTCTTGACATTCGCTTTTTGATCTTTATGAAATTCGTACCATTTGTGCTCAAAATGTTGATGTTGCTGACAACCGCTTTGAAATATTTACATTTATAGCGTTTTAAATACAGGCATGTCGAGAACATCTTTTTTAGAAATTAATATAAATTTGAATAACCAGTTATGAATTTAAAGGACATGTTCATGTTGAAATATTCTGAACGACATTTAACTATGTTCAACTTTATTTTATTTATCTTAAAAGTCAATGCATCGGGAGTTAGAAAAGGATATGGGCACAAACAATATATTCATAAATTTATACATGTACTCACATTTGTGTTAATAAGACCTTGTAAAACATTGATCTGTCAATATCAAAGAAATCGAAATTAAAACATCTACCGGTAATTTAAGTTCTTTTAATCGGGAAACTAACAAAGCAAAGGTAAATGAGCGTTTAAAGTTTTAAAAGAGAAGTGGTCATGTAAACCACGACTTGAAAGAGAAAACGAGCCAGTTAAGTTTTTTTTTAATTATTATGATTTTTACTTAGTCTTGATAGACTTAGTAAAGACTGTTTAATAAATTGTAAATTGATCCACTATGTATAAATAAAGAGAAGAGGTAACAAAATCATGTACTGATTTTACAGTACCAAATAAACATTTGTAAAACAAGTTAATTTAGCTGCAACAAAATATGAAGATTTTAATACAGTGTTAATAGTAAACTATATCGTAAAAAGAAACTGATTTCGGTCAGTTATATTATGTTTGCAAAGACTCTGGCATCTTATTTCACGATAAATGTAATCTGGCCCTTATGAATATTTCGTTAAAACCGTAAATAATCGTAGCCGAATCTGAATTAAGATAATAAGTACCGTTTATAATTGATATGGATATTTGATGAGACCTGCATACATGCATGTATAATGCGGCCACATCTCATCCGCTCGGTTTCCTAATTACAGCAACACAAAGCCAATTACGTATTTTTCTATATAGTTGTATGTCTATTCGATAATTATCTGTTTATGGACTTTGTATATGAACGAGTTTGTGGGCAAAATTATGTGTAAAAATCCGCCTTGACACAAACTGCATCCGATAACAGTTTATAGTCAGATACACGAACTACTTGGCAGAATTGCACCTCAAAGAAAATGCGACTGAGTTATGTTGTTACTTGTATTGCTCTGACATAAACAGTACACTATATTATAAATAAAATTAATATATAATAACATATTTACAACTTAAAATAATTTCATAAAAAGGTCAACAATATGTAAACACGTATTTTGAGAAAAATGCTGAGTGGAAACCATGGAAACCATGATGTTTGGTGTTCGAACCCGATACTGATCCACTGTACCATCACATGGCGAGGTTTCTGATGTGCCGCTGTTAATGTTTATCGCTTGTATATTTTGAAGCAAATGTATTCATCTTGTCTTCGGTTTTCGTAAATTTTCCTTACGGACAGTTAATTAGGACCAATTCAAATATATCGTATACTAATTGATTGAATAATAATTGATATGGTCGATCACGTAATTGTTTAGAATCGATGGTATTCCGACATCATTAAATAAATTCCGAACGTGGAAAACATTATGTAGTTGCTAATAATAAGTATGTCTAACACTGAGTGTGTTCAATGTAATGGTTGTTTTCGCACCGCCTCGCATCGCCTTCGTCATAACTTTGGGACTCTATAATCAAATATCTCATCGCCCGTGTCGGGATCTCCCACTTCCGGTTGGTAGCCCGTTTAGACGTATTCAGGAGCGTTGATCGTAAGACGAGGCAGGTTGGCTAACAAAGGGGAGACAATTTGAATAAAAGTTAGAACTCTTGTTTGAAATGTGTATGTTTACCTGGATCATACCTATGCAGAAGTATCACGTCCGCTAGTAACAGTAGAAGTAGAAGTAGAAGTAGTTGTTGTGGCAGTTGTACAAAAGTACAACAGAAAAGAAATAACAATAACATGTATGTCACCTTTGGTTGAATATAAGGGAAGACTGCGTTTAGCCCCAGGCGTCGATGTGGGTTGGTTTCCATGGTGAATAGTCCACGTGATGACGTCAGGAGCCTTGTGTTTCCAGAAGTTATCGCTGGTTGTGTAGAAAAACGTTCCATCGGCGCTCCAGTGCAGGGTGTCGAACTGAATATAAAATAATATAATAAGGACTGTATTCCTGTGACATTGACAGAAAAGCATGGGTAGCAGAATTGGGTGGATTATTATCTAGTCATGTCGAATAACTATTAAAATTTATATAAACCATCACCAAATTATGTAATGTTTACAACGGCAACGCTATGTGGAATGACTCATTCAGTGACAGATAAATCTACGCAAGGACGAACAAACCCGAGTTGAATCAATACGCAGGGTGCGATCAAGCGATTTGCTCACAGGCAACTTGTAGAATGTATGGTTTTAAACAGGCTAAGAAAGAGTAATATTGAAAACAACATGAAATTAATAGCCTAAAGTTTAATAACTGGACGTAAAAAATCTAAAACAAATTGTAGCTCCAATGAGATTCCCGGGGTTCCATGTGTAAAATAATTTACGTCTTAACATTTCTTCTTATCCGGCAAGTACAATACTTACGTGTAATTTCATATCGTGTGGTCTCTGCAATTATCACGAAATTACAAGAAATATTCCAAATTATTTTCCCGTCATAAACGATTTATTATCTCAAACCATTGATTACTTATTTACAAAATGATTGATTTTCTGCATCTATATGGTCCACGTGTTATTTCATGTATTTATATGCACTGTTTGTTTTTGTTTTACACACATGCTAAGTTATACATATGTGAACAGTTAAAACATAAGTCGCGTTTTATGCGGCCAGCGTAGCTCCAGACCAGCTTGCACAATCGCGCAGTCTAGTCCGGAGCTACACTGTCGGCTATACATTGACGCCATACACTCGGAAGTCATAGTTGTCGCCTTTTCCCGTGGTCATAATACGGTCGTCATCGAGACGATAAACGTTTGCCCTGACCATTTTGACGGCCTCTCTGTCACATAGCTCAAAAGGTTCTATCTCTGAAACATACATTCGAACCTCGTTGTGGGATGACTGGGCTCGGTGCATGTGCGTAAAGTGTCGTCCCAGATTAGCCTATGGTAACTGCACAGACTAATCTAGAAGGACACTTTCCGTTTTTTTTTTCGTTTATAGGAAGTCTCTACAAAAAGAAAATCCAGTATATGCGGAAAGTGTCGTACCTGATTAGCCTGTGCGGACTCCACAGGCTAATCTGGAATGACACTTTAAGCACGTGCATAGAAAACAGTTTTAAAAGAACTCGTCTCATTAGATAAGGACCTTCATAATACTTACATGAAAAGTAAGAACAAACTTCGATTGCGGCATCTGTATGTGTTCTTATGTGATTCAAAATATAAAAGATCTGACATGCGTTGTCATTTAAAACCATATTTTATCAAACGAGATAAATAATGTTGGTGGAAAGCGAGCCTTTGTATATAATAATTTAAATACACAGGAAATGATGTTTGGATATAGAAATATATAGTTGCCTCTGAATTGACCAGAAAAGATCGATGTCATTCCAGTCTCAATATGAACAATTGTGGGTGTACATATCAGTGGTCAGTTATACAAATAGTATAAGGTATGTCGTTTTATTGGTAAATTCATGTAATAATTAGATAGGAAACTCGTCGATAAAAAAACTGATCTATTTGCAAGAACGGGACAAACAGCCTACTTTGTTCAGTGTCAAAGCAGAAAAGTTGAACTTCATTGTCTGTGCGCTCGCCCACGTAACATCCGATGAAGAACAAGCGGCTGCTGACTCGGGTCAACAACATGTAGGAGTCGAACAGCATGTATCTCCCTCCGTACCGCCGGCCTAAAACTAGCGCGGAACTTATCTAAGCCTCGTTCTTGGAAAACTGGGCTTAATGCATGTTCGTAAAGAATCCTCCCAGATTAGCCTCTGCAGTTACCGCTTTTATCAAATGTTTCGTTTAACGGAAGTCTCCATTCTATGAGGAAAGTGTCGTCCCTGATAAGCCTGTGTGGACTGCACAGGCTAATCTGGAACGACATTTTACGTACATGCATTTAGCCCAGTATTCACAGAACGCGGATAATATAAGTTATATAGGCAATCAAATCAGCGACAAGGGTGCAAACGTGTGTTTACAGAAAAAAAATTGTTTGAATCAAACTGCATTTCTTCAGCAGATTACCAGGAAGAAAGAGACTCATTGGTATAAAACATACGTTCATACTTAATAGTTGATTGGTCGATAACGCTTTCGTAGTCTTATAACATATGGAGCGAAAACCATAAACTGATCTTGACAACAACATTTAAAAGCTTTATTGGTAGTATATGTTATGCTAGTATGTAATGCGTACACAGAAAAAGAAACGCCGTTAACATTGAAATATATTGAACGATATATGCCGCGAAATTCCAACGTATGTTTAATTCTGAAAGGTAAAGATACTGTCGCATCTCCTGTACGTACTGTTTGAGATCTCATACATGCGAGAGTGGGTGACAAGGTCCATCACCATTACGGGTCCCATTTCAACCGTTACTGCGGCGAGCGTTCCCGGATCGTTTACCTGTAAAACAACGATATGAGCTTTGTTCTGTGAAAACAGGGCTTAATGCATGTACGTAAAGTGTCGTCCCAGATTACCTGTGCAGTTCGCAGAGACGACATTTTCCGCCTTGACTTGATTTTCGCTCAGGAATAGATCTTCTTTTAACGAGAAATTCCGTAAAAGCGGAAAGAGTCGTCACGAATAAGCCTGTGCGGACTGCACAGGCTAGTCTGGGGCGACAATTTACGCACATGCATTTAGCCCAGTTTTCACAGAACGGGGATCATTTTCATTGATCACTCTTTTCAACAGTATGAAAGTCATATCATGACGGCCAGTTAACATACACTTTTCCTAGGCAAGCTGTCTTCCTATTACTTGGTACACATGCTTTTATGAGAACTGGCAACTGCCCTTCGTGAATCAGGGGTATGGGGAGAATGGCCGTACATAATATGAACACATCACTTGCGAATGTAAATGTTCGTCACATTATTCAAAAACAAAAATGCAATAAAGTTTTGAGATGTTAACTGCTTGCTACTACACTTGTACTGGTGGCCTATGGCATACTGTGGAGAAAGGTATAAAAACTGATCACAACTTGGTAGATCTCCTCCTTGTATCCAGTTTTGATTATGGCGTCAACGCAGCCGTTTGTGATGGTGTACAGTTTTACCTTCTTGTCAAAACGTGACGTCACGAGGAGTTCTACAAATGAAGAATGACGTCATAGACAGAGATAAATTGGGCGGAACGGTTTCTAACACGCTCTGACCCAAATCGCTCAGTTCGCAAAATCTTCAAATCATGAATTTGATTTCTTAGTGACGCGGAATAGTAATGACAAACCATGACCGTAATATTTAATTACAATGTTGTGAATACTGCCACCCCACACATGAATTGTAAAATGTAAATAAGGACTTTAACGTACGCTTCCGTTTGGTGACGATACACACTCCTCCCGAGACGATGCCCGGAAACACGATGCTGAAGTTAATCTGTTCAAGGTCAAACAAGTACAACTTTTTGCCAATTTCCATGACCACTGATCTGTTGTCTGCTTCGTAAAACCAAATGTATGCAAAGCCGACCACCTCCTGTTGAGTAAAACGTTTGAAAGTATGACGCACAATATATTTATTTATTTATTTAAAGTTTACTTAATTGGACTGTTTTGTTATTAACCAAAGATATCATGTACGTATCTAAAGTATCAAATAATGATCAGGGGGAATGCAACATTTACAACAAATCGAACGTTTTGAGTGTAGAAAGAATAATCACATAAAAGAAACTCAATAAAAATAAATGAAAACAAAAATGTAATTCATGAATTATTTACATGAGCCCCGTTCTGGGAAAAACTGGTCTTAAGGCATTGCGCAAAGTGTCGTCCCAGATTAGCGTTTGCAGTCCGCAGAGGCTAATCAGTGACGACAGTTTCCACATTGGAATTTCTTTTAAAAGAGACTTCATTTTAACGAAAAAATGCAACACACGTGGAAAGTGTCATCCCTGATTAGCTTATGCGGACTGCACAGGCTAATCTGGGACGAGAATTTACCCACGTGCATGAACCCCACTTTTCACAGAACGGGGCTCATATAAACGGCATCATTATATGTTGTCGAAATTCATTTCAGCAAATGAGAGCAATACACATAAAATAATCAAAGAGCGAAATAAAACTCGTGGTATTTTTAGTTCACGCATAGCGCGGTATTCCACGGAGAGCAAGTTGGTTCCTTTTTCCAAGTTCTTTATTCCTTATTCACGCGTTAGAAATTTGTTGCATGGTTAAACAAAATAATGCAAACATTTCTGAAGTAAATCAAAACAAAGTAACTCGAATACATTTACGTTATGTATTACGTTACATATTCATGTTTCTTCTTCGCGCTTGCATAGGATTTCTTGTTTAAACCGAACCGATATTTTTAATTCGAATACTAACTTCACATCAACAAAAACCTAAAGCATATACTATTATTTTACATGTATGTGATATAAAAGTGCAATCTTGTACATTTAAACATGTTTTTGTATTTTTATAATCCAGTTCCTTATTCGGAACCTACAATTGCAATGATTGTCATTGATGTTTTTGTCTCTTTGGTTCATTTCAATATTTTGTTAAGTATGAAAATGACATTCCTTATTCGATTTGAATGACAAATAAGGGATCATTTCCTCATTACTTTTTCAATTCGAATAAGGAACTCGGTTATGATTCAATGAAACTTAGTAGAGATTTGCTGCAATAAATGTTTTTGATACCCAACCTAAAATAACAATGATTTACATTGATTAATTGGTCTCTTTGGTTCATTTTAAATTTTTAATAGTCTGTTTAGTATGAAAATGCCAGTTCCTTATTCGATGTGATTTTATTCTTACTGAATAAGAAACTGTGTTATTATTTTATAAAACTAGATAGAAATATATTGTTATGCATATTTTTTTTTACTTCGAACCTTCATATACCACGATTTTCATTGACATTTTGTATTCTTCGGTTAATTTTTATTTTTGTTTGAGTGAGGAAATACCATTTCCTTATTATCGTCTTCATAATACTTGTTTTCAGCGTGTATCGTCGAATAGAATATAAAAATAAATGTGACAGAATACGTCCATATAGCATAATCAAGCTTAAATAACCCTCACTACATATTAAATATAACATATCCGAAAGTGATTGTCCGAAATACAGGCTTCCAAATAAGGAATTAACTTTACGCCAAATTCCTTATTCAGAGGCCATAATTTCGAATACTTAAATTCGGATCACTCTAAAATAGCACAGCTTTATGTTCGTTATTATTGGCGATGTAAGCTTTGTTATTTATATCTCCGGTACAGTTCTTGAAGTCTTATCTGACCCTGAACTTTGGTTAAGACTATATGATAGCTGAAAACTAAACATGTTTAGATATCTTGTTCCGTTTTCATACAAAAACTGTTACGAAGGGGTAGGATTAAGAATGCAAATTGATTTCAACACGCCTCCATAAAAGAAAGACTGCACCGGCAGCAGCGGCCCAATTGCCCCTAGAAGACTGAAACGTTTCACCAAAATGCCTCAATATTTCTTTGATGATTGAAACGAAAAAGCGCATTCTAGCTGTTGAAGTGTGTTTTCGTCATATATATTTTTAGTGCGAATACGCGTTTTTTCGCTCATGCAGACCAATGGTACATTCGGCGACTTTCAACCTCGACACATGACGAATGCAAATGTTCCAGACAGCATTGTCATCAGTGCGGCGTCACTGATGTCACATGAAAGTGAGACTAAACCGGAAGCAGCGGCCAAGGTGCCTCTATTAGACTGGCAATTTTCATCGATATGCCTCTGTATTTCGTCGTTCCTGTTGATGATGTTTTTTAAAATTAAAAACCAAAACTTACATAGCTGTAATCGGTTGGTTTTATTTGAATAGATTTTCTATCTCTGAAAGCTCGAGGATGCCTACGTTACATCCGGCGACCTTGAACATTGCCGCACGATTAAAAGTCGTGGGAACAGACACATTTCTCGGTAGCGTCTTTTAATTCATATTAATCAGCAGCGTCGAAGCAACGCTGAGGCACACCGAGGCAGTTGCCTCGGCTAAAATCTGCAGAGCAATCTTGAGATCACAGGTATTGGGCGCGTGGCCCAAGTCATATTAACACTATCAATATGTCATCAAACTTTGTTTTTCTTAAAAAATAAATAAATTAAAAATCTGATATAATATATGTTTATATATATAATATCAGAATTTTTAAATGAAGAAAGTTGTTTTATGACATATTGATAGTGTTAAAGTGACTTGACCACGCGCCCAATACCTGTGGTTGAGATTACATGGAAAAAGGAAAATGCATGTCAACGAATAAAATCTATATAAGAAATTGAGGCAATTTAATGAATTTTAGTCACTATGATATTCACAAACAAATATTATCACTGAGTACAATTGGTTCATGTTGAGGCAGATAATTATTTCAATTTAATAACTTCAATTGATGCCAAAATTGCTCAGCAAAATGATTTGGAAAATCCGTATACTAAACAAAGCGTCGCACTGTATACTTTGATGCTATATTCATGGAAGACATCGGAACGTACCGAGCTAGAATCGAGTGTTTTACGACCAGGCCTGGGTCTATTTTGGACCTAAACACACTTCGGGTGGTTGGCGTTTTCGGCTTTATTAGTATTCTCCCCTTTATGGCCGGCTTAAAACGTGGACACGTTCTACTATGAAAGAAGACCGGCTTAATGGCATCGCATTAATGTTTGTTCATAAACACATTCCAGTTTGTCGAAAACAAATTTTTAAAATGTGGGATTCGACTGGAGGCGGGAGAGTTGAATAAGCGTTCAATAAGATTGATATTTAAGAGTTGAAGAATAATAAAATATGTTAAGGCAGTGAAAAAGTATTGCACGATTCATGAAACATAATTCGCTAAAATGACTGATAGATCTGTTTTCTTCAGATTTTAAGGTAGATCTATATTATTTTAGTATTTCAATAATAATTTTATTTAGCACATTATATTATCCATATACATATTATGAGAGAGCTGCGTCTCATTTTTTTATTATTCTATCTGACTTCAAATGTAACATCGATTATTGTAACATATTCTAAAAATGACACTAAACTTGTAGCAAATTTTTGTGTTAACTTTATTGATACTAAACGGTCATATGTAGCATCCACGATTCCGATAATTTAGGTAAAAAATGTGGTTTAAATGGACTTTAAACGCACTTGAGACGTACTAGGAAAAAAAACATTACGGGTGCGGGGATGGACAATGCCCCCGGACCCCCCTAGAATGACCTAAGATATTGCCTCGGCTAAAATTTTACTTGTTCACAAGTTGAGTTTTTTCTTAAGTTTCGCTACCTTGAGAGCCGGAAACTTCTCGTATTTCTCCTCCGGAAGTGATGACACAATAATCTTACAGTGAGGCGGCAGGGAGGCCGGAAGCCACATCAAAGAGCGGCCATTGTGTGAGGTGTCCAGCTGGTCAAGCGAGTCCAAGATGACCACGATTGAACACTCTTCCGTCCCTTCCTCTTAGAGCCGATTTAACTGGACTTTTAGAAGGTCAACGGTCTGAAAAAGAGAAACTATTGTTCAGAATCCATATGACAATTTATCTTTGCACGAGGCAGTTCAAGAAAGGAGTGTTTTAAACAAAATAGTATGGTTCCCGATATACATATGTGTCGTGTTCTGAGAAAACTGGGCATAATGCATGTGCGTAAAGTGTCGTCCCAGATTAGCCTGTGCAACCCGCACTGGGAAAACTGGGCTTAATGCATGTGTGTAAAGTGTCGTCCCAGATTAGCCTGTACAACCCGCACTGGGAAACTGGGCTCAATGCATGTGCTAAATTGTCGTCTCTTCCTAGCATGTGCAGTCCGCAGAGGCTAATGAGGAAAGACAATTTCCGCCGTAACTGAATTTGCGTGTGAAATAGACTTCCTGTATACGAAAACTGCCATAACACCGTACTGAATTTCATAATACCGTACTGAATTCCATAATACCGTACTGAATTCCATAATATCGTACTGCATAGGTTAATATGGAACGCACAAGCATTTATCCCTTTTTCCCAGAACGAGGCTCATATGCATCTTGAAAGGAAATAACCTGGGACTGGCATTCTACAATATTTAAGACTGTACGACCAGATTTATAATGTTAGCATGACTATGACAAAGAAGACAAATTTTAAGAAAAACATTACGAGCAAAAAATAATAAGAACAAGACCACCGCATAACGGGTGCCAACGCTCGGCTGCGGGTGCATTTTCAATAAATGAAAGCTTTTCAGATTTTTTATAAGGTCACAGTGACCTTGACCTTTGACATAGTGACCCAAATATGTGTGTGGCATGTAGAACCCATCAAGGTGCAACTACATATAAAGTTTCAAAGTTGTAGGTGAAAGCACTTTGATGTTAGAGCCAATGTTCAAAACTTTGACATAATGTTAAGGATTTAGCTAGACCCGTACGACACGACAAGACTCGACGACGGACACGACACGACGAGCTGTCTATGAAAATACCTCGAGTTTTCTCCGAAAACAGCCGAGCTAAAAATAAGAAAAGGGTGAGATGCTATGATGAAATTATTGATGATGATGATGATGATGATGATGATGATGATGATGATGATGATGATGATGATGATGATGATGATGATGATGATGATGCTGTTGATGATGATGATGATGATGATATTGACGACGACGACGACGATGATGATGATGGTGAGGATGATGATGATGATGATGATGATGATGATGATGATGATGATGATGATGATGATGATGATGATGATGATGATGATGATGATGATGATGATGATAATGATGATGCTAATAATGATGCTGATGATAATGATGATGATGATGACGATGATGATGATAATGATAATAACACACGTACCAGGCCGGTTCGTGGGCTTTGATTTCCCAGCATACTCAGTTGTTGCACCAGACTCTGTAGCAGAGACAGTACGGAAGAACTCTCCACTGTTGTACCGAGAAACCTGCAGCCCAGAGAAATATGCGTCATGTGATGTGTGTTAACGTTTCAGGTACATAATAATAATGAAACCTTGCTCTGTGAAACTAGGCTTAATGCATGTGCGTAAAGTGTAGGACCAGATTAACCTGTGTGTTAGAAACTATGCTAAATGCATGTGCGTAAAGTGTAGGACCAGATTAACCTGTGTGTGAGAAACTGGGCTAAATGCATGTGCGTAAAGTGTAGGACCAGATTAACCTGTGTGTTAAAAACTAGGCTTAATGCATGTGCGTAAAGTGTAGGCCCAGATTAACCTGTGTGTGAGAAACTGGGCTTAATGCATGTGCGTAAAGTGTAGGACCAGATTAACCTGTGTGGACTGCTCAGGCTACTCAGGGACGACACTTTCCGCGGTCTCTGAAATTTTTCCTTTCAATGAAAATTCTTAACAAAAATCCGCTCCAAGCGGAAAGTGTCTTCGCTGCGGACTGCACAGGCTTATCTGGGACGGCACTCTACGCACATGATTTAAGCCTCGTTTTTCCAGAACAAGCCGAAATATATGAATAATGCGTTTGCGTGTAAATGGTAACAAAATGACGTTATTTCTTATGATAAAGAGGACATCAAAATACACTGCTAACGGACTACACAAAATTGATAACTCGCGTTTATTTAGTTTCAGCGACCACAATTTATTCGTGGACTTATCATAGCAAAAAATATTATTCAAGCCTCAGGCAAGAACGGGCCTCCTAAACTTCGAAATACACAAACACGTAAACTAATGAACACTTGATCGGTTTTTATTTATAAAGGTCTTACAAAACTACGAAAAAAAGTCTATTCGATAAATTTGTCTCTTTCGCAACTTATTAATGACATTGGTAAATTTACTAGTTCCAATACTGCTATATCGGTAGTTCATATAGGAAATCTTATTTTAAACAGTTTAAAACAAATACTGCATTTTACATCATCCATCGTCTCATTCGCGCGCGAGTGCGTGCGTGCGTAAGTTTTTTTTTTCAATGAATCTTTACGGCCTCCAGTCCGAGGGCACTCAAGATATGCTCAAATCGACATGGCATCAGTTACCTTTACACGAGCTTGGGCGTCTTGGCCAGCCAGATCTTGCTCAATTTTTCCGACAACGCCAGGATGGAATTGCCCGAACCTCTAATTCCGTGCACCACGAGCGGGGCCGTTGTCGATTCGTCCATCAAGAAGGATTTGATCCGCTGTAAGAGAAGAATGCATAGTGGCAACAAATAGGGATCGTGCTGAGAAAACAGGGCTTTATGCATGTGTCATCCCATATTAGCCTGTGCAGTCCCAACAAACTAATTAAGGACAACACTTTCCGCCTACACTCTGATTCTCGTTTTAAAGAGACCCATTTCTAATGAAAAATTCAGCAGCGGGAAATGCCGTCCGTGATTAGCCTGTACGGACTCCACAGGCTAAATTGAGAATAACATTTCCGCACATGCATTAAGCCCTGTTTTCCCAGAGCGAGGCTCAAATCTTAAGTCATTGATAACTTTCACACGTTTTGTCTTAGCTTCATGTTTAACAATACAGTAATAATCGAACATCCACATACTTTTAACACAAATACTATATTTAAGTCCTAATACAGAAAAGACCTTACACAAGTAGCCACCAATTGATTACACTCTACAACTGCTTATTAAGATAAACATTCAGTTCGCCGTGGCGTTATGGATAAGCTGTTCGCCTAGAGATCGGGAGGTCACTGGATCGACCCCCACTCGGGGAGCGTTCTCTAGATCTTTCCCAAAGACACCAAGTACTAGTTATATACTCAGGAAACGGACTCGAGAGCGTTTCTGTAAGCCTGAGACTTTCGATGCAATTGAGCTAAAATAAATAGGTTAAATCTAAGATAAACATTTGTGCCAATTTATTTCCGACTACCGCTCTGTCTTGGACAGTTGGAGGATCCTTGATTGAAAACCCGAACATACTCAAAGTGTAGTAGAGCAAAGTCGGGTAATTTCGACACCTTAAGAGTAAAATTTGATTTAGTCCTGATGTGTCGAAATTACCCACCAAGTGCCCAAACTAAATGAAAAACACCGTTTTGACTTGTTGATATTTGCTAACGAACGTTATTATCGTTGCCGGCATAATTCAAAACTTCAAGCGATTTAACTAAATGCGGCGGAGTGTAATTTCGACAGTAAGCGGCTAATTTCGACAGTCAGCGGCTAATTTCGACACTTGTCTTTGTATTAATTTTCAACAACTGTTTTAATCAGTTATTTACATTGTATGTCTCAATTAATAGAATTTCACGATTTCTTTAATGTCTAGTGTTAATTAGGCTCGATTGTTCATTGTCGGCTCGGGTACTGCTAACATTTACCCCGGGTACATTGAATTCTCTAAGTAATACAATGTACGTATTTTAAATGACTCACTTACATGCAATTAGCGAGACGTTTGATAGAGAGATGTTATCTGGTGACGTCACAACACCAACTACGTCACATTTTACAACGAAATCATACGGGATGATGATGATTTAAGACTGGTCTGATAAATACTGTGAAAAGTGTCGAAATTAGACGACTGTCGGAATTATCCGACATTGCGCTATACAGATTTGAATACGATAGAGCATTACACAATTAGGTGTAGCAAACAAGTAACAGTGAAATCGCTCATGATTCTCCAAATTGATAGCGTTGGAATGTTGAGCGCGCGTACATCCAGAATCTCGGTACGTCTATGGAACTCCGCGCACAACCGAATGTGCTGCAAAATTCCTCGGTGAGTCGGACGTGCAGAAGCTTTCGATTCCGAATAGCTTGCGTCACCCGGGAGATCATGTTGTCCGCGGAGTCCTTGCAGAGGCGCGCCAGGTACTTCCGGTGCTCTTAGCATGTATCCGGCTAGATACCTGCGGCGCAAACCGGATGTGCTTAAAACCTAACACGTTTATTGGATTACATTTGAATATTAATATAAAACACAATCAATCGTGGCATTAAAATTGGTAAAGAAGTAATTGTCTTGACACTTATTTCATTGAATTTAAGGTGTACATGTTTAGTAGCGATATTTGTTTACTCGTCCGCATATACAATTCAATTGTGGAAAACACTGTTACTGTTACTTTTATTAAAGGTACGCATAAGCGTTTGATTGTCTGCAAATGGAAAAGAGCGTCAGTAGCTGCTCCCGTACGCTTGTGAAAGCCAAACGCGGGGAATAAGGGGCTATTGTCGTCTAAAATCGTGCGTAATTGTAATTGAGTTTAACCCTTTCCTGCTCAGAAGCGGAGTGTTAAAGGGTTCAGCGAATGTATGGCCGACCAGCCTTTGGGCTCCCGACATACTTTCCCGGCCGACCCAGTGCACGTTGTAGTGGAAGATCTTGTCGGAATGCATGCGCGGCTCCATCCGGTGCTCCTTGAGTTCCCGCAACCTCCGCCTTCTCATGCGCACCCCGGCACTCTGCAATACATCTGAACGTTTAATCACGTGACAACACACACTGTTCGTGAGAACATTACTATATGTGAAAGAATGAACCATGTTACAAAACGAACCACGTGAAAACACACACTTCGTGATCACGTGAATGTATGTGACAGAATGAACCAAGTGACAGAACGAACCACGAGACAACACACACTACATAAGCACGTGACTATACGTTAACAAAACACGTGACAGAACAAACTACGTTACAACACACATTACTTGAGGATGTGACTAAATGTGACAAAATGAATCACGTGATAGAATGAACCACGTGACTGCAAAAACTAGGTTAGCACGTGACTATGCGTGACGGAATGAACCACATGACAACACACACTTCGTGAGCAAGTGACTTTAAGTGAACAAATTATAATATTGCCAACTTTTAAAGCATGTTTTTTGGCCTTTTATTTTCCTGTTCCAACCATGGTATAATTTTAAAGATTTATATGTCTTGAAATAATTGCAATAAAAAGGCATGTCCTACGAATGCAGACACGATAAAAACATCATTTTTTACAAAACATTGCTCCACAAAAGCCCCATACAACAGAAAACACACACTAAAAAAAATATTTTAAGTTAGAATGCAATTGATGTCATCAAAATTCCCCAGATACATATAAGATATAAGAAATAGCCACATATTACAGGTCTAAAAAATTTTAATGGTGTAGCCGGGTTGTTTATAGAGAACACAAGTGGGTTGTCGTATATATTCTTTATTTTATAGATGTCTATAATATTGAAAATGATGGCCAGCGACCTGAGGACTTAAGTTTTAAAATAAATATATGCTGACAAATGGAAAATGCCAACATCTATCTCTTACGAGACTTTATGATGGAATGATCATAAACTAGGGTATAAAACCATTGAAACTCTATAGCTAAAACATCTCACATAAAAACATACAGTGTTAGTAACTCATTCACTCACCACTTAGCACCCACACTGATACTCGCTCACATTCTTGCATGGGTTAGTAATATTAAAGGATTAGTGTCAGAGTGAATACCCTGTTACATACTCCCTATGTTGGAAAAAATGGCTCCTGACATTTTAAACATATAACACAAAAATTTAAATGACCAATCCCTACTATAGTACCCCCTTGACTATACCAGCAATTCACATTACTGAAGTACACTCTCCACTAGAGTATACAGTGTTTACAAGGAGCGTGGGAAAATTCCTGACCTATATACAGTATGTATGAAAACAGCTGTTCAATCAGCTGACAGTTCACCCACTTGTCAATCAAATGTAAACAGAGTTGGTGCTATATATATATATACAGGGAAAATATGCACAATAATTCAACTTAGAAGGTTGAATCTAAGTACATGTACACACACTAATTGCAATATAAATTATTAGATTGCAAATAAATCAATCTGTTAAAACATTCTATTTACTGACCAAAATATAGATAAATATATCCTGATAATAATATACTGAAAACTGTTCTTTAGCAAACATCACATTGACTTTAGAAGACAATGTACACAAGATGAAAATTAAACAATACCATTCATCAGGTCTAAATATTATTAAACCATTGAAATATGATAAATTAAAACATGCAAAAACAAAATCAATTTAAAACAATTGTTTTAAAATATGTTTAAATATTTTCATGAAAAGCAGATAGACAATGCATTTTCATAGGGACTGTTATGTATACTAAATAAGTTATACATAATAAATATGGACTTCCTTTTTACAATCATTATAGTTCTGAGCAAAGATTGGCATGACCCATTCTCCATATCTATCTGGAGGTTGTCTTAGCCTTTGGGGTCTGCCAACTCGTTCTGGTTGTATTATTGTAGGTGGTGTAACCTGAGGTGTATGTTGCTGTGTTGTATGTGATGAAGTCTGAGTCTCACCTTGAGATTGGTTACTCACTGGCTGACTAACTAACTCACCAACATGAGTTAACTCCTGAGTTTGTGGAATTTTGATCACTCAACAAATTGAGTGAGTTGATTGACTGCTCAGACATGCTACCATCTACCGCTGACGGTGTCTGAGATAAAGGACTGAGAATCTCAGAATTGGCATTGACAACCGGACTGTGTGTCCGTTGTCTTGTGACATACCCAGGTACATATCCGACACTCCGCTGTGGAATGACATAAGAGTCTGACTCGGACGAGCAGTCACTATCGGATGTCTCCATGTGTTTTGACTGGGATCTGATAATCCTTTTTTCATGACATGTGTTCCCTTTTTGTGAATTGATGTGGGTGAAGCACTAGGGAATATTGCTATTGGCAGCAGTAAATTCCTATGCAGTGTTCTGATAGGACCAGCACCATCTTCTCGTCTAACCTTGTTTACTGGAATGTCAGGATTTGGGATTTCCATGACAGTATACGGTTCAGATTCCCAATGGTCAGCCAACTTGTGCTTACCATCAAAATGAGTTTTTCTCACTGAAACTCTATCATAGACCTCAATACTGGTGGCATTCACCTTGCGGTTGTAAAATGCCTGATTCTTTACACCTTGCTTCGCAGAGGCCTCTGCAGCCAGCTTATGGGCTTGCTGCATGCGATTTTGCAATTTGTGTATGTAACCAGTAGGGTCTGGAGATCCTTCATTCCCGGGCTCGGTACCCATGAATGTATCTATCGCAAGTCTGGGATGCCACCCAAACATGAGATAGTGGGGCGAATATTCTGTAGCGTCACTATTAGTGGCGTTATAGGCTTGCACCATGGGACCTACAAAGGATTTCCAATCTTGTTTTTGGACTGGATCTAGTGTTCCCAACATCTTTATGAGTGTTTGGTTGAATCGATCCGCTGGGTTACCCATTGGATGGTATGGGGTTGTGTGGGATTTTTCAATTACATATATTTTGCAAAGCTCCTGTATTACCTTACTCTCAAAATTTCTGCCCTGATCGCTGTGAAGGCGTTCAGGAAATGAGTAGTATCTAATAAAGTTGTCATACAGGGCTTTTGCTGTAGTAGTGGCAGTTCGGTTTTTGCAAGGGACAGCTTGTGCTTACCTGGTAAAATGGTCTGTTATTACCAGGATATTTTCATGGCCTCCCTTTGATGGTTCTAGGGACAGAAAATCCATGCAAACCAGTTCCATGGGTTTTGTGGTCTTGATGTTCACCAGACCAGCTGTCTGTTGAGGACTTTTCCTCAAAATACATCTGGTACAACCCTTAATTTTCAGTTCTAGATCTCGTTCTAGATGGGGCCAATAAAATCTCTGCCTGGCCAACCACAAGGACTTGTCCTTGCCTGGGTGTCCAACATCATCATGAACACCTTTAAGGGCCTGTTCCCTGAATGCACTAGGTAAAACTAATTGCTTAACGACTTGACCATCTAAGGAGGTGGTTCGGTACAGCTGTTTATCCTCAATAGTGAGTCGTTTCCATTCTCTGAGTAACAGCTGTACTTCGTTTGGTTCCTTACGGAGTGCCTCCTCTCTGGGTCGGGAACCGCTTCTTAATAGGTCAAGTACTCTAGCCAGGTAATGATCTTGAGCCTGAGCTGTACTCCAGTCAGTCCTTTGTGCAGGTTGTAATTGAGATCTGGCCTTTTCTGCAGCAAGAGGACAGATATCAATGGCAATACATTCTGCTAGGGGCATTTGTACTTCAGATGCCTGTGTTATGGCTTGGACCATATCTGAAGAAACTTCAGGTATCCTGCTCAAAGAATCAGCATCAATATTTAGTTTGTACTTAATGGTGAAATTGTATGCAGCCAATGCTGCAATCACCGAAAAGCACCGAAAAGCACCGAATATCACCGAAAAGCACTCAATTTCTCTCTATATATATGCAATATATCGTTTCTAGTGTGTGTGAACGAGTTTAATTAGGAACAAATGGTTATATGATTGTATGTTTATAATACATTGTGCCCAAAATGGTAAATATCGGCAATATACCGACCGAAAAGCACTTCATGTGAAGACCGAAAAGCACTCAATTTCTCGCTATATATATGAACATTTGCGTTTCTATTGTGTGTAAACGGTTTAAATTAGTTATAAATGGTTATATTTCATGCATATTTATACTACCTTGTGTTTATAATGAGGTATGAATGCCCAAAATTGGATAAATATCGGCAATATACCGACCGAAAAGCACTTTATCTGAAGACCGAAAAGCACTCAATTTCTCGCTATATATATGAATAGTTGCGTTCCTATTGTTAGTAAACGGTTTAAATTAGTTATAAATGGTTATATTTCATGCATATTTATACTACCTTGTGTTTATTATGAGGTATTATCATCCAAAATTGGATAAATATCGGCAATAAACCGACCGAATGCACTTTATGTGAAGACCGAAAAGCACTCAATTTCTCGCTATATATATGAATATTTGCGTTTCTATTGTGTGTAAACGGTTTAAATTAGTTATAAATGGTTATATTTCATGCATATTTTTACTACCTTGTGTTTATTATGAGGTATTAATGCCCAAAATTGGATAAATATCGGCAATATACAGACCGAAAAGCACTTCATGTGAAGACCGAAAAGCACTCCCGCAACAGCAGAGAATCACCGAAAAGCACACTAGTTCTGTACATATACATGAAAGTTAACTATAAGGGTCGATTTTAATGGATTGAAAAGATGTGCATATTTATTTAGTCAATAATGACTTCATTAAATAATGATTTAAGTTTAAATATAAAGCTCATTACTATTTTGTGGCCACCGAAAAGCACTCCTACGACAGCACAGAATCACCGAAAAGCACTCAATTTCTCTATATTTACACGAAACTAAGCTATAAGTGCCGTTTATAATGGATTGAAAAGATGTACATATTTATTTAGTCAATAATGACTTCGTTAAATATTGATTTAAGTTTAAAGATAAAGCACAAGCACTCAATTTCTCTCTATATTTAATATAGTCAATGATGACTTCGTAAAATATTGATTTAAGTTTAAAAATAAAGCACTATATATATGAGGCGCGTTCTGAGAAAAATGGGCTTAATGCATGTGCGTAAAGTGTCGTCCCAGATTAGCCTGTGCAGTCCGCGCTGCTAATCAGGGACGACACTTTTCGCCCAAACTTGATTTTCGGTGAGGAGCTACATCCTTGAAACTAAAAATACCATAAAAGCGTTTTCAATAAGTTCAAGAGCAGATAACAATCTCAACAAAATATGTTGCTCTTCACTACCATTCAAACATTTTGAAATACATGTAGATCTAAACAGACAGTTGCCGTCACCGATTGTTTTTATAGGTGTGTAAGGCCCTATCATTACAGGATGAAATTTGTGCAGAATATTGATCGCCATCTTGTCCGCGTCTGAAGACGGGAACGTAACATCCGTCTGCTTGAATCCCACATTATACGCATCTAATAGTTTCCTTTCGGACTTAGCAGCATTTATCAATGCATTTTCTTTTTTGACTGTAATGCGGCCCGAAGTCTGTAAAAAGAGGGTGTCCCGAAGAGTTGACTAAATTTCAACAGCTAACATTAAATCATTAAAGCGCGTAAACTTCACAAAAAACGATATTTCCTTATTTCCGTTCACATTTTAAAAATGTTTGTATTAATGGGTTACTAACGCTCGATTGGTCATTGTCGGCTCGGGTACTACCTACATGTACCCGGTCGATATAAGACTGTACCCCAGTTGTATTCCCGCCCAAAATCCGATGTCGTAAAACGCGCTAACGATTATCTTAAACAAACTTCTGTTAAGAAAAACTGCATCAACATGATTTTTGAGTATGAGTTACTTAAGAGTACCCGGGGTACATGTAAGTTTTACCCGAGCCGACAATGACCAATCGAGCGTTACTAACAGTAAAATACCCAACAGCGGTATAATGTTATAGATTTATTTTTGCATTAACATTAATTCAAAACATTTTTAGTTCATAATGTTATTCACGTTAAATAAATACATCAGTTCTTCTTTTCATTTGCATCAAATTAAAGGTTAAAGTCCGATTGTTTTAAAACAAAACTGCTATTTTATGAATTTATCAAGCATGTACACTTAACAAAAACACGTGATGTTTTAAAATTTTGTTAAGTGCGCGTGCCATTGAACGTTGGGTTAAGAGAGAGTTGCAAATTAAATTACACATAATTAAAAACTGATACTATTCCGTCAGGTTGATTTATAAATCATGTTTCATCGCGACAATATGTTCATTGTTTCATTATTATTTTTTTAATTTAAATGATTGAAAAATTATGTCAGAAAAAAAACTTGCAACATAAACACTTCCTGGAGTTGCACTTATTTATTGTTGGATACCGATTACACGGAGCTTGATTACGCTGCGAACTAGAACTCTGCCGCAATGTATCTCCAATGAAAGATGTAACATTAATTCAAGCACGTATACTTAACAAAAAAAAGATATTTCTTTATTTCCGTTATCAGTTTAAAAATGATGGTATTAAGGTGTTACTAAACAGTAAAATACCCAACAGCGGTCGAGATTAATGCACTTGGCCGCTAGATGAATAATTTTATACAACTATTCTGGGCAAATTTATAATTTCAAAACTTTTTTAGTTGGTGTTGTTATTCACTTTCAATAAATACATCAGTTCTTTTTATCAACCTAATTCCTGTTATGTGCTACTACTTCTAATCAGAATTATATATATTACAATACACCATCAGCGGCCGAGCGCAGAATACTGCGCTTGGCCGCTTAAAAAAAATGTGGAATGCATCAAATTGAATGTCAAATTCCGATTGTATTAGAAAAAACTGTTATTTAATATAAATAAATCAAGCACGTACACTTAACAAAAAAAAAGATATTTCTTTATTTAATGTAGAATTTTGCAATATTAACGAGCTTTATATATAACAATGTTATATTACTTCTTTCTAGGTGAGTAAAAAAACGCACAAAAAACATGTATAACATATAATATTTGTACATAATTTATAAAAAAGAAAAATAATGATGCACATGATATTTTATAATTGTGCTAAGTGCGCGTGCCATTGAACGTTGAGTTAAGGGAGAGATGCGTATTAAATTGCACATAATTGAAAGCTGATACTATTCTGTCAGCTTGATTTATAAATCATGTTCCATCACGCCAATATATCCATTGTTTCATGAAATTGTAATGCCATAAGACCCGAATGAATACACCATTTATTCCAAGCAGGTAAATAACAATTACTATAATAAAACAGGGGAAGTCTACACTGTGTATTAGCAACGTGCTGTGGTGATCTTATCAGTTCAATACACAGGAACATGGCTACTGTACTGGAATTGGATTTACAGCCAAAATAACTGTTTTCATTTCAGTCTACACTGTGTATTAGCAACCTGCTGTGGTGATCTTATCTTATCAGCTCAATACACAGGAACATGGCTACTGTACTGGAAATATCGGATTTACAGCCAAAATAACTGATTTCATTTATTGCTGAAGTGGTGTGTACTTTAACAATTAACAACGCGAATTGATCCACCTCACCGTTGCACATTTTTAATTAAATTAATTAATTTACTGGGTTAATTAAAGACAGCGCTAATAAAGTGTGAAGGTGGAAATTAAGAAATAAGATCTATTTTCGCATGTCACTGAATACACATGATACATGGATACAATATAAATAAGACACATTTGAATCTTTCATTTCTCCAAAAAATTAGCACGTAGTCACATATATATAAGATAGATTAAAGACCAGAAAACAATATAAGTAAGACACATTTGCATTTTTCATATCTAAAAACAACAACATGTGAATCTTAAGCAATACATTTATTACTGACACTAACTATTCTAAAAGTCGGCGGACAACACAAGTTCAAAGAAGTTTTTTGGGTCCCATATTGACACGTTGTTTTTATTGCATTAATTGGGGGAGGATGGTCATACGAGAAGCAATGATGACACGTTGTTTTTTGCAATATTAATTCAGGTAGGTTAGGGAGGGGAAATATACGGGTTTCACGTTGACACGTTGTTGTTTTTTCTGCACTTATTGGGGGAGCTATTGAATTTCAAGTGTACATGTTGATTTTTTGTATCTTCAATAATCCATTGTAATTGATTTAACACATACGCGCCTTTTTAAATTTGTGTTTGAGCTGTAAATTAATAGTCATAATAAAATGTATGTTAAGTTACCAGCGTACACTCGATACTCGCGCAATGAATGGTTTTAATGGAACGATTAAAATCGCTATTATTAATACAACGCACATTAACTAAAAGTCATGCTGCAATTTCTATTCAAGAGTTTCACGTCAATTAGAAATACTTAAAACATATACATCAATTTACGTATAAGATGATAAACACCATGAAATGCTTTTCGGTTGGTACATTGCCGATATATTTATAACTTGCTACCTGTTTTTTATAAAAAATATATATTATATTCGATTTTTAACATGAATGTCTCAGTCCTCTAAACCGAAAAGATCCGTAACATAAAATAGTGTCTTTGTGTCGTATGAACGAATCTGTACTAAAACTAAGATTAGATTCACATCGTACATCGAATAAATAATTGAGCACATGTAAATCAACAAAACTGTACATTAATTCACACGAGCCGCACTGTTCGGACATGAATGAAAGGCGCCGATCATAACACAACTTCTCATGATTATCTGGAATATAATTAATTGAAGGTGCGAAAATCTATTTCCAAACTGCTTTGTGCTGATTAAAGAAGCGTACCGGCCGTTCGTTCACAAGTTGTTAATGATGACTTCAGACATTAAAATTAAGTTTCAATATGAACAGGCTTTGACTAAATAAATATGTACATCTTTTCAATCCATTAAAATCGGCCCTTATAGTTAACTTGCATGTATATATAGAGAACTTGAGTGCTTTTCGGTGATTATCTGCTGTCGCGGGAGTGCTTTTCGGTCGGTATATTGCCGATATTTAACCAATTTTGGGCATTAATACCTCATAATA
This sequence comes from Dreissena polymorpha, assembly GCF_020536995.1. Taxonomy (NCBI): domain Eukaryota; kingdom Metazoa; phylum Mollusca; class Bivalvia; order Myida; family Dreissenidae; genus Dreissena; species Dreissena polymorpha. The sequence goes on along the minus strand of NC_068355.1, from coordinate 184,234,653 downwards.
AACACAAGGTAGTATAAATATGCATGCAATATACCATTTATAACTAATTTAAACCGTTTACACATAATAGGAACGCAAATATTATATATATATAGCGAGAAATTGAGTGCTTTTCGGTCTTCACATGAAGTGCTTTTCGGTCGGTATATTGCCGATATTTATCCAATTTCGGGCATTGATACCTCGTTATAAACACAAGGTAGTATAAATATGCATGAAATATAACCATTTATAACTAATTCAATCCGTTTACACCCAATAGAAACGCAAATATTCACATATATAGCGAGAAATTGAGTGCTTTTCGGTCTTCACATGAAGTGCTTTTCGGTCGGTATATTGCCGATATTTATCCAATTTCGGGCATTAATACCTCGTTATAAACACAATGTAGTATAAATATGCATGCAATATACCATTTATAACTAATTTAAACCGTTTACACATAATACAAACGCAAATATTCATATATATAGCGAGAAATTGAGTGCTTTTCGGTTTCCACATGAAGTGCTTTTCGGTCGGTAATTGCCGATATTTACCATTTTGGGCACAATGTAGTATAAACATACAATCATATAACCATTTATTACTAATTAAACTCGTTAACATACACTAAAAACGATATATTGCATATATAGAGAGAGAAATTGAGTGCTTTTCGGTGCTTTTCGGTGCTTTTCGGTTATTGTATGGACCGAAGCCTAAGACAATTGAAGGGAAGTTACTAAACGTTTCTATAAAGGCCGATTCGTCTCGAAACCATTCGTTACACATTTAATGAGCTTAGTATATTATAAGGAAATCCTGTAGCTATATATTAAACAAAACAACAAACTAGTCATGTAATCCCATATTACAAAGGTACGAACATAAATAGGGTACGAAACATTGAATGCATCCACTCTGGATCAGCAGACGATTTATTTCATAAATCAATCTCTGGGTTAATAGTCGCCATCTTTCGAACTACTTTCAAAAGTACAACAACAACAATAACAGTAGAAGACAATTTTAATTGCGAAAAGTTGAAAAATTGAGTACATGTGTCACGGTTGTTGAGTGGAATAGTGTTATTTTCAACTGTGTACGAAGCATGTGAACTGGTAGTGGAATAACCGAATTGTTGGTGGAAATGGAATTTAGAAATATATCTAATAATTCATCATTTTTCATGTCATGATCGTGTAGAATTATCATCAGCATCATTTCTGTGGAACATTGCAATATTCAAAATACAAGTGTTTCATAGCTATGGTGCTTTTGACATAGTTCACTAACCATCAAGACTGAAATGATTCATGCACACAGGTAAAGTAAATAATTGAATTTGTGCAGAATGTTTATTTTTTACAAATTATTATTTAATTTAACCAATTTATTTTAGATAGATTGCACTGAAACTCAAAGTCTAAAGCTTAGTAAGACACTTAAGCCAGTTTTCTGAGAAGAAAAAATACTTGTTCAGAGTATAGCAGGCTCATGCGGCCTCTGGTTTATTTATTTGGCCTCGGCCTTTAACCTGGGTCGCTTTGATTTCAGGTGTTAAGCCCCCATATCAACAAGGCTTTCTCGACCCTATATGTACTTATTCATATTGTTTAAAGATTTTGAGAACCCTCGCTCAGTGCCAGTGGGGATAAGACAGGGACCTTCTTATAGCTAGATGAATGCATCAAATATGCCAGCAACACTTTATAATCAATAACTTTATAATTGATGATTCTGTTCTTTTAACTACATTCCTAATTTACCAAAACAATGTGAAACACATTTTTATGCTCCGAAAGGAGGGCATATAGTGATCGCACTGTCCGTCTGTCTATCAGTCACACTTTGCATTTAGGTTTCGAAAAAATGCTAATAACTTCTATGTTGCTTCAGATGTAACATTCATATTTGGTATGCATGTGTATATGGACAAGGCCTTCCCATACACACACCAATTTTGACCCCTTTGACCTTGAACTTAGGGTCGGCGTTTAGGTTTTGAAAAATGCTCATAACTTCTATCAAAGCGTTTATCGGGGGCGTATGTCATCCTACAGAGACAGCTCTTGTTTTTGCTACTGTCCTCTGCACAAACCATGATATATCTGCATATATGCATCCAACCAAATCAGTAAAACTATTTGTCACTTAATTACAGTAAACTTATTGCATGTTAACTTTTCAACAATATATATATACATGTATATATAATTATATATAACAGATCTTGAAAAAAACACACATCAAACTTCAAATTGTTTTAGTAAATTATAGGCTTTAATTGGTATTGTGACATTGACACCACTCATGCATGCGACATTGACACCACTCATGCATGCGACTATACAATTATACAACTATGGAACACATTATTTATGAGAAATTCCAATACATCAACATATCTACTCAGATTTAAGGCAGATAATCTAGTGCTTTTTTGCTGCCATTTTTACTATTACACATTTTTTCATTTTATCATATGATGCATTGATCTTGTTTCTAAACTAACCAAGCAATCATGTTAAACTTTTGAAGAAAGATGTTGTCAGATAAATATAAAAAATATAATCACTACAAAGTGAACAAAATTCAGTTGAATACTGTGACCAATAAAGATTTGCCAAAGAGCAATTCAGATCATGATTTAAATTAAATACAAGTAATATGAAAGTCTGCCTATTGGATCCCAGTTAAGACTTATTTGTCAAATCTGCACATTAATTTTCCCTTAGCCATGTAGAATTGGGGACTAAATACCATCAAGTCATGAAAAAGGAGCAGGGTATAGCACGCTGCTATCGATCTCTTGAGCTTTCACATGAATTTTACGGGTAATTTTCATACAACAAATGATATTATATAGTGTAATGATAAAGTTTTATGAGCACAAATTATATCTCTTACTAGTGGTGCAAAAATCATTTAAGTGTCACATTTCAAAAGAAAATTTATATAAAAAGGTATTATTAATTGTTAAAACGTTATAAAAGGTTATTTCAATTCACTACAACATTTAATTACAAGAACAAGTGCATTTTATGTCCATTACAATACATGTAACAGTATTGGCATTGTATTTATCTGCATTTGATGTGCATTTAATACAATTAAAAATGCAGACAAGACACACTTCTAACAGAACATATGTATTTTTTTTCCGCATTTTTCCAGCATTAATACTCTTCAAGTGTATTTTTTATCATCCCAAATACACTTTACCAGGAAAAAGGTATGTTAAAATGCATTTTTAGTTTGTTTTAAGTATATTTTCAAATGCATTAAGACACTCTTTTCTTTTGCAAAAAATGTTGAACAAAAACTTGAAAATATTTAATATACTAAAGTGTAGTAATAATTAAAGTTTTGTATGAGCATCAAAAACAGTGTCAAATTCATACCAGTGCCTATTTAGTAGCAGTAGGCCTTATATGGTCTACTTGTGGTAGAAATAATGCATTTTGTATAATACAACATACATAAATTAAAAAATATAGCTGCCCATACAGTTCAATACAATGTTCAATTAACTACACTATGCAAAGTTGAAATATGACATCAAGCTTGGAATAATCTTTTCAATAATGAATAATATGCTGTTTTAATTTATAAGTGAAATAGACACTTGCATATTAAAACTGATTTTACATCAAAACTTAATGTTTAATTTGATTTTTAGCTCCACTGGCCAAAGGTCCTGTGTCCATCATGCATCCATGCATAAACTTTTCCTTTAAACATCTCCTAAACTACTGGTTCAATTCTGATGAAATTTCTTAGGAATGTTCCTGGGGTGAACCTCTTTCAAATTTGTTCAAATTATGCCCCTGGGGTCAAATTTGACTCTGCCCTGGGGGACACAAAATTGAAAATTTGCTTAAATAAGGCCTATTTTGTGAAAACTTTCAAAATCTCCCGTCCATAACCATTGGGCCTAGGGCTATCAAATTTGGTATGTAGAGACATCTAATAGTCCTCTACCAAATTTGTTCAAATTATACCCCTGGGGTCAAATTGACCCTGCCCCGGGGGTCACAAAATTGAACATATGCTTATATAGGGTATATTTTGTGAAAACTTTACAAATCTTCTCGTCCATAACCATTGGGCCTAGGGCTACCAAATTTGGTATGTAGAGGCATCTTATAGTCCTCTACCAAGTTTGTTCAAATTATGCCCCTGGGGTCAAGTTTTACCCTGCCCCGAGGGTCACAAAATTGAACATATGCTTATATAAGGCCTATTTTGTGAAAACTTCAAAAAATTTCTTGTCCATAACAATCCGGCCTAGGGCTATCAAATTTGGTATATAGTGACATCAAATAGTCCTCTACCAAATTTGTTCAAATTTAATCCCTAGGGTCAAATTTGACCCTGCCCCGGGGGTCACAAAATTGAACATATGCTTATATAATGCCTATTTTGTGATAACTTAAAAAAAATCTTGTCCATAACCATTAGGTCTAGGGCTACACAATTTGGTATGTAGTGACATTGTATAGTCCTCTACTTAGTTTGTTAAAATTATGCCCCTTGGGTCAAATTTGACCCTGCCCGGGGTCACAAAACTGAACATAAGCTTATATGGGGCCTATTTTGTGAAAACTTTAAAAATCTTGTTGTCCATAACCATTGGGCCTAGGGCTACCAAATTTGGTATGTAGTGACATCTAATAAACCTCTACCAAATTTGTTCAAATAATGCCTCTGGGGTCAACTTTGACCCTGCCCCAGGGGGTCACAAAATTGAATAAACGCTTTTAAAGCGCCTATTTTGTGAAATATTTAAAAATCTTCTTGTCGAAAACCATTTGGACTATGGCTACCAAATTTGGTATGCAGTAACATCTTATAGTCCTCTACCAAGTTTGTTCAAATTATGCCCTTTGGGTCAAATTTGATCCTGACCCGCATGTCACAAAATTGAACATTATATACGCTTATATCTTGCTTATTTTGTGAAAACTTTAAAAATATTCTTGTCCTTAACTCTAGGACCTAGGGCTACCACATTTTGTATGTAGTGAGATATAGTAGTCCTCTACAAAGTTTGCTCAAATTATGCCCCTGGGGTTAAATTTGACCCAGCCCAGAAGGTCACAAAAGTGTACATGTGCTTAAATAGGGCCTATATTTAAGTATTTGCACATGCAGAGAAATTAGTTTCAGCCTTTTTTTTTCAGCAGTGGAGCGATACAGGGCCATCATGGCCCTCTTGTTTAAATACTCACAAAATGAAACCGTGTTTATGCTTGCATGAACACAGTTTATAAATGCTGTCAGAATTATAAAATATGCAATTACTATAAATACAAATGCCAAGGAAAAGTGCTTTTTGTACTGAGACTGAGCCACACTTAGTATCGTTGGGGAGATGAGTTGTCAATTTTATGTTTATCAGTCTTTTATAATCCAGTGTACCTGTAAAAAGGGAATTTGTAACTAATAATCACAAAATATACACAATTAAATTGTATGCATTTAGATTTATTCAGTACTGAACATTAATCATTTTCCAAAAATATGTAGCAACATTATATTATATAATGCTGCAATACTAAAGTAAATTACTAATTAAAGGTCGCTGATGTGTAATGGATGTGGTGTCCACCTAATGATCTGGAGGTCACTGGTTTGATCCCCAGTGTGGGAGCATTCTTAAGAAATCTCCAAGAGACACCCAAGTACTGGTTCTAGGCCCAGGAAACGAACTCAAGAGCATTTCACATACATGTACGCAGTTAGTAATTTAAATTTAATCGAACTAAAAATGGGTTAAAACTAACAACTGAAACCCTTATTAATACATTTTATTTTGAATCAAGCAAATGTGGAAATTCATTAAAAATAATGAGTAAAATTTAAAAATTCTACTTTAAAGTAATCATGATAATTTAGATTATTTTCAGAATATTTAATGATGACAATGATACAATTATTATTCCCTAAATGATAAAAATAAAACATGTAATGTTAATTTATGACAAAAACGTTTATTTTTATCAATATCATGGTAATTACAACTAGATACAGGCAATTAGATCAGAAACGTGCATTAATTATATTAATGAACAACGCAGACTTTTGTAGTGATTTATGGTCACTATTTTTATTAACGTTCTATACATGACCTGTCATAAAAGGTATTTTTTAGCCAGTACTACAATCGGCAATGAAAGTCTGTATTGCATACATATTCCACCGTCTATTATCGTTTCGCTTCCTCAAACTGAACAAATATTTAATGTTTACATCGCGAAACGTAATGCATCCAGTTTCACTTTCGGTTTGGTTGGTTTTGTAAACACCGTAATTTCATCTTAAAAATTGGATGATAGGGTGATTAAATAATAATGGAAAAGTAAATCATTTGGATAATAGGTCAAAATGCAACACAAATGAACGTTAATAGTGCTCTTAAAATCAAAGTCTCGGTAAAAAGTTTGGCGCTAGTTCAACGCGCATCGTATACAGCCTCATAACAATAGACTGACAACCTTTTGGGTAGTAAAGTAGTAATACAAGGCAATATGGCGACCGTTAGCCACGAGGCCTTTCTTACGGAGGAATCCGAGATAGCCGATGTATCACGATTGTGAATGCATCTTGACATATAAGTCCCGATGTTATGATTAATTACATAGGCTCATAGTCTGTATGTTATGGCAGAAGAGCGTATTTATTAATAGTAAGTCGAGTGAAAAAGGTTTGTTACTTGATTTTGCTTCAAAAATCCCAAACCGCTTATCGATGATCTGTCGACCGAGTAAGCACGTTAACTAAAGAAAGTGGAATTGGTCAAAGTTAATATAGTCACACGTCAAAACGGTCAGCCATTGTCAGAATAAGACGAAGTTGGAAAATACCGTCTCGGAGATTTCTTTATAATAATTGATGTTTCAGTCTTTTATCTTTCAGTATCATCATGCTTATTTATGGTGCATTTGTCGGTCAATAGTTATAAATAGCCAATGTTGTTTCGTTTGACGCCATACAGACCTTAAATTAAATATGTACTCGTAAAAGATCAAAGCATTCAAAAAGAACTATCCAGTCAGCCAGCATGGAACGTTGGCAGATATATATCATTGGGAAAATATTTTACATTGGGAAAATATCAAATAATTCCTCTACGTATTTCATGATTGGGAATATAATAAAACGGTGATATTCAAACATTTGAAACACGTACCTGGCTACTAGATGTTACACCTGTCGTGTCTTCTTCAGTTACATCGTTGAAGTCTAAATCCGGATTCTCAAGGACCCGCAACGCATCACTTACGTTCTCCTTAAATATTTAAAGAAATATAAAAAATTAAACTGTGTTACGATATAAAATAATATTTCTCAGGTTTGGGTCAACGGATTTCTATGATTTTTTTAGGAATGGTATGTACAATAAGGATTTCAATCAATAGTTTCCATACATTTATCAGGAATAATTTTGAAAAATCGATAACGAATTTACGCACATGCTATTCAACAGTATGTGTTGACATTTTTAAAGCAATCGATATAGACACAAAGACAAAATGCGCATCCATCTACTGGCACATTATATATAAAGAGTAGTCGGTACGTTCAGTCACTTAACAATCAAATACATGAAAAAGACTTATGTAAAGAAATAAATTAACGTTTCTGTTTAAAATATACCTGTTCAATGCCACTAGACGTTACGTCCTCTGTGTAAACGCCGTTGTCTGTACCGACGTGAACACTGGCGTTTCTGAAGCGTTGTACCGTCGATGTGTCTTCTTCTTAAAGGCCAGAATGCTCATTCAGGCCAGTGGAGTTGCCTTAAATGAAAAGATCAAGCTTCAACTCACACAGAATAACATTTTCATAATCTCTTGTTGAATGAAGGAGCTATGGACCGGACACGAAGTGTGACGTACAGACGGACGGAGTCCAATACTATGTTCGATTGCAATATAGCCGTAGCGTATTTTATTTATTAGTAACATACTATATCCGAATCCCATATTACAAAGAGCCTAAATGACTTACCGCAACAAACTTGTTGAAAAAAATCAAAATAAGAAAAAACACTCCTGTTATATGTCCTACGATACTTACCTCAAGTACTGGGATCTTCAAACGACACGGTGCCGTGGGCATATGAAGTTTAACTTTTCTCCGGTCTTTACAGCTCTGAGATATTGAGCACGTGTTACTCCTACAAAAAAGAACATTAAATTGTATATGTCATTAAAATACAGATATAATACAATTATACATATTCGCAGTTATTTTTCCATTACATTAATGATGGCCGTCGTGTGAAACGCGACCTTTTGGTCCAAATCTAACATATCTTTAAAACTACTGATCACACAATCAAAAACTTAGCATCACCTTAAACATATATTAAAGGGCATATTTGCGAATACCATCGAATTTGATTGCTAATGTTGGCCGTGTATATTACTGATTAGGAGAAAACGCACGCGCAAAAAATCGAAGCTGTTACGATGAATATTTTTCATATTTATCTAGAATGAATATTAAAGTAGATGCCTTGAGGTTTCAAAACGTACCTTTTATGAAAAAAAAAACATTACACGTTCAAAAGTTATATACATTTAAAAATATTTAATTATGCAAATTAGGTAAAACGCATTAAGCGATTTCTGAAAAGAAATCATATTTTAATATAATGAAGAGTTCTTTACAGTTTTCGTATTGATATGAGTTTGCATTTATTTTAACTTTTCGAATTTTTGCACGCGCGTTTTTACCTTATTTATATGCACGGCCAACGTTTACATTCAAATTTCAATATTATTCGCAAATATGCGCTTTAATATGATGCTTAGTTTAAACTTTATTTTTCCATAATGCATATCATATACATATATATGATCCATAGTTTCAGATTGAGGGAACAGTAGTTATTAAGATTTTTAATGATACGCTAGCATTGCTAATTTTGTTGCAGCGTTTTGTCGTACTCTAAAATTATTATGTCTCGTAGACTTACAAAGTACAGAACATAATATTTATACAAAATATTATCTAGAACAAAGTGCGTAATCATCTAAGTATCAAATGATATACGACAGCATTACAGAAATACAGCATACAACAATGATCGGCTTACAGTCACTGTTCATGTATAAAAGTATTATGTAAGTTTTTAAAACTTACCTGTTCCACAATATATGTGTCCATCCGTCACAAGAATCACAAGAAATCGCGCGATCATTTTCTTTCACGTCATCTTTGCATTCTAGACAAAGCGGCACATCGTATGCCATTATGTTATCGTTTTGTTAGCAAAAGTTTATTCCTGATATATCAATGTTAAATAATTGAATGACAGGGCCGTACCCAGGATTTTTTTACTGGGGGGCCCCAACCGGGGAGGGTTTGGGAGGGGTCCCCCCTGCCTATATATGTACTTTTTTTAATTTGGCACGTTGTGAGGTAAATTTTAATGCTTGTAAAAAACGTATTTTGAGATATGAATTAATGGAATATAACAAGTAAATCAGCAGATTTCGGAAGTCTTAAGCTTTAAACTTTGGTGTGAATTCACAACAATATTAAAAGCTTTAGATTTCCGAAACTTACAGGTTTAAACTGACGATTATCCACATCAACTCTCGTATTCCTTCCACCATATCTTTTCACAAATCAATAACGTCACATGTTTTTTTTAATCTGATTTTTTGGGAAAGACCTTGCCATTTTTGAGGAAAAAAATTGCGCGAAACGCCTAATTTTTTGGGGAAATAATGAAAGTCTTAAATAATCAATTTAACATATTTTACTGTTTTCAAACACATTCAAGGGAAGAGATAATTTAATTATACAATATTTTTCTACACTGGATCAGGTTAACTTATATAATGAGATCGATTGTCGTTTCAATTTTCATTTTTTTACCAATGAGCCATTAATAGGTTGATTTTACTCAATTCTCGGTACTCATTTATTTTAAACACTGTATTCTGCCAAATTCTTATCTGTTGCTCGGCAAATTTATGAATCTGTTTTTCTTTTAAACAAACATGTTAACTATCTCATCGTAGTCTTTTTCAGTGATTTCCTTTCAAAAATTATAAATACTCAGTTTTAATATCTTTGTCATTTTTTTTCTGTTCCGGTTCAAATTCAGGTCCTTATTCTCAATGCAAAAAGTATATATTGGGACCTAAAAATTCCCAACAAAAGGTTTAAAAAAAACACAATTAAGCTTTTAGAAGGGAAAAATACGTCTAGGGCTTTCTCAAAGAAGGAAAAAAATTGCGTCGGCAATTATCAGACCATAGTCTACGAACTCCTGTAGCAGTTGCTTCCATTCGCTGCACGTATCAAAATACATGTTACATCAACCATCGATAGATGAAGCATTCATGATCACAATCGGGGACTGATCGGGGATGTGTGTACAAGGCGATAAGAAAACATTGCCTGGAGGCTTATCTCGATTGACGAGCGGTAATCCCCTTGTTTATCAGGGACCATAGACCATAGCTGCTCTTTTGTTTTGAGGGAAAGTGTACTGTGGGCCCTTGCACGAGAGAAAAAAAGGCAGTGGGCCGATTACTAAAAAAAATCATAGTTCGACAGCCAGCTGGGGGGGCCAAGGCCCCTGGGCCCATGGCCTTGGTACGGGCCTGAATGAAATGTAACTGGAAAATAAGTATTTATAAGACGTCTTTAATGACACATGGTGTTCCGACAATACAAGTGTCATTACATATAACATTTTAGAATACACGGGAATCAACAATCACGGATGTTTTAATTACCTAATTAACAGTAAACATCCGTGCAATAACAAAACGTCATTTTCAGAGATATACTGCGTGATTCAATAAACATGTCACGGATATACCTTGAAAGTACGCACATGTCAGTACCTATCATTTGTTTAGAATATCCGAAATAGAAGCATGATTATGCAAGATGACGGGTGTGCTATTTTATATCTTTTAATCAAAACGAAGGGTAATTGGAAATATATGCACGTGTCACAACCAATACACAAAACTGTATGACGGTATAGTGTTCTTGTGAGAGATTAGCATGTAATTAATGCATGCTGCGATTTAATCAACGGAGTGTCAAGAGGATACTAGCCTGCTGCGTTCACACTTACCACGTGTCAGCTTAATTAACGGGGCGTCATATAATATTGATGTACAAAATGTTATAATTACTGATAGAATTAACATAATTATTTTTTATAATGAATTATATATTTTATAATTTATAACAGAAGACTCATTACAGATATAATTATCAACTTATTTGTTCAATGTAACCGCAAGAGATCTATATAATAAATGTACAACAAATCTAAACAACAAAAAACATAACAGCATTATGAAACGAATAACACTTTTACAAACACATTTGAACATGACCAATCGTTATGCAAAGGATTCAATATTATAAACCACAATTGTAACAACAGTTAGAATAGGTATAGTAAAGGCCTAACTTAACAACTAAAAATATCCGTTTACTTATATAGGGTTTAGCGGTAATACGTCAGAGAGTCTTGATAATATTGCTTTTATTCCATCCAAATGATGTGGTTTCGTTTGAAAGCATACGCTTTAGCGAAAATAATCCCTTTAATATCATTTCCATATTTCATGTAACACACGGTGGATATTTAAATCAACCATTCGATGGTATTAAAAGAATACCAGAGGTCCCGTTTGTAGAGGGACGTGGATAGTAGGACAGCGAGATCACCAATGTGGAGGAAATACGGGGCGGACCTGTGGCTAATTTTGCATTGGGAGTACCGGTATTCACTAGAACATCGAGGGGATGTCCTTATAGAGGGACCCCGGGGCGGCGGTACTCAGTACGCTCAACGCAATGGGGAAACCGTCGCGGGGATGAAGACGACGGCCGGTGACAGCGAGAGTGGCCATAAAGGCAGAGCGGTGAGCTGCAGACCCTTGGCGGAGCTGCGTCCAAACAAGAATTTATATTGAGATTGTCAACCAGGGCACATTAATGCATCATTGGCCTCCGCGCACTGGTCTATTTGGATCCAAATTATATCTTTGGCGAATACCCGGGAAACCGGGGTAAATTTGACCTACTTTGGCTCTAAATTAATCTTTCTCCCCTTAAAGGTCACAGGGGCAGGTCCAGCTAAAATGACTCCGTGAAGGGGCGTGGGACCTGAAAAATAAACTCTGAAGAAGAACAACAACAGTATAAAAAGAATACACGTTTTACTTAACGTGTATTTGATACCGTGTTAGCGTAATCCTGAATATTTTTTCAAATATTAATCAAATTTTGTTTATTATGGGTATGGGAATGAATAACCAAAATTTTAGCCCATTTTCACATTTTCAAGTTGGTAAATAAATCAGACACAAATAATATTATACATTTATGGACTTTGTGACTGAGGCGATAAATTATGTTTTGGTGAATGTCAGGTAATCAACATAGTGTAGAGCTATAACACATGAAAAGTCCACAACTGTTTTATATTAGAGAAAAGAAGTAGCTATCGTAATATATATATATATATATTACGATAGCTACTATATATATATATATATATAAACTGCGAACTGCACAGTCTAATTTGGAACGGCAATTAACGAACATGCATAACGCCTTTTTTTCCAGAACGAGGCTCCATTTTGTATTTTACACGGACCATGTCACCTAAGTATTAATTGCAGATTATAACATGCACATGGGCAATGCTCAATTAATAACCCGCGTTAATAATGATCCACGGTAAATCGTCTTTAATTTTCCATAAAGATCCGTAAATGCTGGAAATCAACGAATTTAAAGGTAAACATAACACAATCCGTGTTCCTTGTAACACTAGCACAATTTCAATGCTAGATTTGGTCTGGTAAAATTGATTTATCGAGAAACAAAATGCTCGTTTTTATGTTTTGTGGGCCGATATACCAATTTAAATTTCCCGCGACAATATCCGAGATGCAAGAATGGCTTTGGGCAGCTTCGAATGCAGGACGTCATTGTGTCACACCGGTCTAACTGACAATAACGTAGTGACGTCACCATCTATGTATAGAATGTGCAGGACGTATTATTCGTAAATAATCATTATGTAATGAAAGATACAAACATGCTAAAATCAAAGAATACTTCGTAAAATAAAGTTTAACCATAACAAATACATGTTCCTAATAGTAATAATCAACATTTCAACACTGTATTTTGTCGTATAACGTTGATTTAATAAGAAACAAAATGCTCGGTTGTATTTTAAACGCAGCTGGATTTCGGAATTTGATGACGGCAGCTGCAGATTTATGTACACATTAAGCAAAACAAATGATTCCGATCCTGATGAGAGATCCTCCGTAAAACGGAAGAACTTGACATCGTGAGACGCTTTTTAGATCCTGAAAAGTTAAATAATGTTTGCACTCTAATATTTTTACACCAATGTTTCTTGTACAGGTTTTTTCCGAAAGTATAGCACTTTTTGTTGTGGTCAGTTTGTATATAGCATAACCGTATTTGGCAGTGTGTAATGCTCTTTAATATTTCCGTCTTCGAAAAGAATTCCCAATATGGCTAACGCTCTTTCCGAAGAACACAGACGATAAGGGTATTGTGACGTCACTTCAATATACGTCTTCTGAGCAATTTTTAAAGGACATATTATTATTGTGTAAATCCTATTAGTTCAGAATCATGAGCAGTGTGCTGACCATCTTAAGCAATAAGTTCAATGATCGTCCCAAGCAATACCATAATCTTGAATATTAAAAGATACACATTAAAAAATGAGTGTTCCAGAAAAAAAAGAAACTTGACCAAAATTTTAATCAACAACATATAAATGTTAAATAAAATAATATTAGATGCCGGTATATGAATAAAATAATTATGTGAATAACATACACGTATACAGATGAGCCGTTACTTAGTTGAGGTTAGTTGCAATGAAGGCTACTTAGTTGAGGGTAGTTGCAAGGAAGGCTACTTAGATGAGGGTAGATGCAAGGAAGGCTATTTAGTTGACGGTAGTTACAAGGGAGGCTACTTAGATGAGGGTTGTTGCAAGGGAGGCTATTTAGTTGAGGGTAGTTGCAAGGAAGGCTACTTTGTTGAGGGTAGTTGCAAGGGAGGCTACTTAGTTGAGGGTAGTTGCAAGGGAGGCTACTTAGTTGAGGGTAGTTGCAAGGAAGGCTACTTAGATGAGGGTAGTTGCAAGGGAGGCTACTTAGTTGAGGGTAGTTGCAAGGGAGGCTACTTAGTTAATGGTAGTTGCAAGGGAGGCTACTTAGATGAGGGTAGTTGCAAGGGAGGCTACTTAGTTGAGGGTAGTATCAAGGGAGGCTACTTAGTTGAGGATAGTTGAAAGGGAGGCTACTTAGTTGAGGGTAGTTGCAAGGGAGGCTACTGTGTCAAAAAATCGATTAGATTGAGCATGGCTCTGGGACCACCAGGCTTAATGCATGGTGTGATAAGTGTCGTCCCTGGACTGCTCAGGCTTAATGCATTGTGTGATAAGTGTCGTCCCTGGATTGCACAGGCTTTATGCATTGTATGATAAGTGTCGTCCCTGGATTGCACAGGCTTAATGCATTGTGTGATAAGTGTCGTACCTGGATTGCACAGGCTTAATGCATTGTGTGATAACGGTCGTCCCTGGATTGCACAAGCTTAATTTATTGTGTGATAAGTGTCGTCCCTGTATTGCACTGGCTTAATGCATTGTGTGATAAGTGTCGTTCCTGGACTGCACAGGCTTAATGCATTGTGTGTTTAGTGCTGTCCCAGGACTGCACAGGATTAATGCATTGTGTGTTTAGTGTCGTCCCAGGACTGCTCAGGATTAATGCATTGTGTGTTTAGTGCTGTCCCAGGACTGCACAGGCTTAATGCATTGTGTGTTTAGTGTCGTCCCAGGACTGCTCAGGCTTAATGCATTGTGTGTTTAGTGTCGTCACAGGACTGCACAGGCTTAATGCATTGTGTGTTTAGTGTCGTCACAGGACTGCTCAGGTTATCCAGGAAAGATGCTTTCTGCACGGATAAGATTTTTTGTTTAAACAAAAAAAAATCATGAAAGCGGAAAATGTCATCCCTGTTAAGACTGTGCAAAATGCACATGCTAATTTGGGACGACACTTAATGCACTTGCATCTAGCCAAATTATCCCAGAGCCCTGCTTAAGTCTAAAGCTGGGTGGTGATTTCTTGTCCTTAGTAAGGATATTATTTGTTGACTAGGCATTGTTTTGTTTTGCATCATGCCAAGCCACCGGGGTACGGACATTAGCCCTCTAGGACATAAGCCCCTAGGACTTAAGCCCCTAGGACAAAAGCCCTTAGGACAAAAGCCCCTTCAAAAAGTGCACGCTAAGACATTAGCCCCCAGGGGGCCGTTTCATCAAAGATCGTACGACAATCTTAATTTACGACCTAATTTTGGAGACTGAAAATACAAAAGCTGTTCATCAATATGCATTCAAAATATAAACCATATGTGAGAAAACAATGAAATGAATAGATATACGGAAAAATATTAGTATTATTATTTGATGTTTAGTTAAAATGCGTCTTTGAAATATGTGTCGTATTCCAATTTTGTCGTACGATCGTTGATGAAACGGACCCCAGGTGTTTTAAAACGTCCAAAACTTTTTTTAAAGTAAGCATTTTTATTCTATTTTTTTAATTTCATATGTAAATACAAACAATATATAGCTTGTACCACACACGTAAATTTTAGTGGGTTTTTTTACCATTTCTTTACTATTTTTTTCTTATTTTGCAAACATTTTGCTATCTGACACCATCCAAAAGTCTAAAATTACCTTACAATTAGATACATAAGAAACAGATTGTGTTGCTGTTGCTGTTTTTTTTAATAACCCATTATTTCCATTAATTAAAAAAGATGAAATTTAATACCTAAAAAATGAATGTAAAAATAGGTAGGGGCTTATGTCCTAAGGCGCAACTGTCCTAGGGGGCTAATGTCCAAAGGGGCTAATGTCCTAGGGGCTTTTGTCCTAGGGGCTAATGTCCCAGAGGGCTAATGTCCTACACTCCAAGCCACCACAAGTGTTTGGCGCGTAACCGAGTCACTAAAACACTCTCAATAAGTCATAAAATAACATTGTTTATCACCATGACAAAAATAACTTGTGATATATTATATATGATCGTATATATTATATCATATATTTGTTTTTTGATGTTGTCAAAGTGATTAATAGTGTTTTAGTGAATAGGCCACGCGCCCAACACCTGTGCGAGCGGCTAGAAACTTGCCAATATTGTTCATGAACATTCCATTTATTGCTTTTGCTTGTACATATTAACATGAATCTTACATGAACTGAAGGCTGTGTCAGCTATTCCGTAACATATGTGAAGTTCTTTTGTAAAACAGCCTCTTAGCAAAATCCTGTCTTTGGGAAAATGTCGTCCCTAAATAGCCTGTGCGGACTGCGTAGGCTCATATGGTACGACGCTTTACACACACATTAGTACGCCTTTTATTCCAAAGCAATATTAATATATTTATACCTAAACAGTTGATGACATGTTAATGGTTCTGCTATTTACTAATGAAGCTAGTAAGATATGTAAAGAAAATAGTTGGTTGGCTATGGTTGTTATTTCTCATTATGTCATTTAACCCAAAATATTGCCCAAAATAAATATTGTATAGAGCATTTTGAGGAATTGAAACCCACGTATATTGTTCGTCCTTTTGGCAATATTTTTTGGAATGATAATAGTAGATATTATCAAATGCTAAACCTTGCCGCAATTCAGTAGTTTTTACAAAATACAAATTATTCTAGCCCTGTTTGATACAAGTATAAGTATTATTTTCATCCATATATTTTTCTTTAGATTATTGCTTGGTGTGCTATTTTAATAAAATTAAAAAATCAGATATTCAGCAATTTACCTCTTCTTTACTTAGGTAAATAAATAAACTTTCCTGTATCAATATGTCTATAATGCCCACTTTCTTCATTGCGGTAAAATATATGGGGTAACTTATATTCATAATGAATTGCATAACTCACCATTTCCAACAAGTGTTTTGTATCTATTGATTTTTATTTGGGAATCTTTACAAGTGAGCAACCAAAGAGTTTTACTTTATCAAATAATCACAGCTAAAAAAAGGAAGCGTATATGTGCCTTAATGTATGTGGATGGTTGAATTAAAATGGCGGTAATGAAATTATCCCTCTTGAATCTTAACCTGAAAAATCGAGTCATTATTGGTACATGCTATGGAACATATACCAAACGACACAAATTAGCATGATGACATAGTTTCAAAAAGTCCAATTAGCTCATATCTTCATAGTATCTTCAAGGTCGTGAGTGACGTCGACCGCTGGAAACTCCGTTTTCCCGCGCACTGCGTTATCATTAGACGCCGCTATCACTGCATGAGCGTTAACAACCTCCATGTAGTTTCTATAGGCCGCGGTTTCGCGTCTAGTGACGTCATCATGCGGGTAGAACTCCAGCCGGTCCGTGCCCACTTGAAGCCCCGACTGTATAGCTTTTGCCATATCCGCTGTAGTACAAATTTTCGACGACCCAGCGGGAGTTGACCCCGGGTCGCGCCGACCGGATATCGAGGGGATCGACTGGATACTTCGTACGGGAACGTCGAGTTAAGTCTGTATTAGGTACTGCACCTGTTTGTGTTTTGATAAGTAGTAGTTGTAGATATAGTAAAAGTAGTAATAGCAGCAAAAGCGTTAAACGCAGTAATAGTAGTATTATAGTTGTACTGATTGTTGTTGTAGAAGCATTCTTTATTTAATTTGCCTAATAATTATTAATATGAGTAATACAAGCAGTACTAGCAGAAGCAACAGTAGTAATTGTAGCACAGAGCGTATATTGTCTCATCTAGAGTCCGTGATTGTAGTTACCTAGTACATATGTAGTTTATTTATAGACTTTTTTTATTTACGTAGTACGACGGAAATATTTAATCAAGGTCCGTCTTTGCAATCATAATACATTTTAATATTTGTGTCACTTATGCTCGATTAGTAATAGTCGGCTCGGGTACTACTTAAATGTACCCCGGGTACGGTAAATATACTAACACGTGCCCGGGAAATCTAACGCTTAATTGGTCGTTGTCGGCTATATTTTTAATTAATTATATTCATATTTATGTCAATATTCTGTAAAATAGCCTCTATAGTATCGAAACTTCTTCCTAAAAAGCATATTAAGGTGTTTTTTTAGAGAATTTTGTTTCGAATCCGTAGCGCGTTTTACAACATCGAATTTTGGGCGGAAATAATACTCTGGTACAGTCTAAATTGGCCAATCGAGTGTCAAGTATGCTTGATTGGTCATTGTCGGCTTTGGTACTATTTACATGTACCCCGGGTATCTTAAGTATACTTACATGTACCCCGGGGACTGTAAATACTTAATCGTACCCGGTCGATATTAGACTGTACCCGTGTATGATTCCCGCCAAAAATCCGATGTCGTAAAACGCACTTCCGATTATTTTAAAATGGCCGTCCAACAGATTTTTACGTCGTGCGACGCGAAACGATATTTTGGGAAACTACGAGGATTGCTTATATAGGTAAAACATACGTCCGCTTTCATCATGAGCGTTGATGGTCGAGTGGTCAAGGCGGGAGACTTTTTACTCCCGCACTCCAGGGGTCAGTGGTTCGAGCCCTGTTGAGGATTACTTTTTTCCTTTTTTTTTAAATTGTATTCTTGTTTTTTTACTAGAGATTTTTAGTTCCAATATTTAAATGTATCAATATAACGCATTCAATGACAAGCTTCAATACATTTTTGACATGCCAAAATATGTTTGACGGACCCTATAAACAAACTTATCTTAAAAAAAAAACTGCATCAACATGCTTTTTGAGTATGAGTTACGATAATATAGAGGTCATTTTACAGACAATTGACATAAATATGTATATACTTAATAAAAAATAGCTGACAACAGCCGATTATGCGTTAAATTTCCCGGATACGTTTTAGTTTATTTACCGTAGCCGGGGTAGATGTAAGTATACTTAAGAGTACCCGGGGTACATGTAAGTAGTATCCGAGCCGACAATGACCAATCGAACGTCAGTTATAGTATCAGTAGCTGGTAGATACAACTTAAGTTCGTTGTATTCACGAACATCACACAACTTATAAGGTAGCTCTACAGTTTCTAAATAAGTTACGTTGTTTGCGAAAATAATAAAAAAAACGTCGACATAGAATGTCACACAATGCGTCGTGTAAGTGAAGTGTTACAATTTTACCTCCGAGTGGGACACGTTTTCGTTGTTCCGGAAACTGAAAACTGCGGCGTTCGGCCGACTGGGTGGTGTTTGTATCACTGCGCATGTGCAGACTAGGGGCGATCCGGTCAATGTTGTCACTGCGCATGTGCAGACTTTGGGCGATCCGGTCGATGTTATCACTGCGCGTGTGCAGACTTGAAGCGATCCGGTCGATGTTGTCACTGCGCATTGCAGACTTGGGGCGATCCGGTCGATGTTGTCACTGCGCATGTGCAGACTTGGGGCAATCCGGTCGATGTTGTCACTGCGCGTGCGTAGACTTGTTGCGATCCGGTCGATGTTGTCACTGCGCATGTGCAGACTTGGAGCGATCCGGTCGATGTTGTCACTGCGCATGTGCAGACTGGGGGCGATCCGGTCGATGATGTCACTGCGCATTACATTCGCGTCCGGGCAAGCTTGATCATCTGGCGTTGCCGCGTCACTGAAACCGAGAGAGCGGGACCGGCTTAAGGGACATAAAACAGGAAATAAAATACATATGCAACTAAATTGTTAAAGAAAAAACGGTCATACGATTTAAAGGGGCGGGCATTTATCAACATGATGCAAACATATTAAATGGTAACGCGTGGGAAAAAACCTGAGATTATTTCAAATACTTGCGTTAAAAGAGAAAAAAATGCATTTCCTCTTTTAAGGCTCGATTGGTCACATTCGGCTCGGATACTACTTAAATGTACCCCGGGTACTCATAAGTATACCAAATGTACCCCGGCTACGGAAAATATACTAACACGTATCCGGAAAATTTAGACCAATTGAGAAAATTTATTCCCGCCCAAAATTCGATGTCATAAAACGCGCTACAAAATACGAAAAAAAAATCTGTTTGAATAAAACCTGCCTCAACATGCTTTTTTGAGTTTGAGTTTCGATAATATTTATGCCATTTCACAGAATATTGACATAAATATGAATATTGTTAATTTGACTAAAATAGCCGAGAACAACACATTTAGCGTTAGAATTCTCCGTTACGTTTCAGTATGTTTTCCGTACCCGGGGTACATTTAAGTATACTTAAGAGTACCCGGGGTACATTTGAGTAGTAACCGAGCCGACAATGACCAAAGTTAATTTAAAATAATGTTACGATTGGCTCTTGTGCTCAGCTGCCAAACATTTTCGTGCACGTGGAACTCATTTTGTTAAAAATAACGACATCAAGCATGAGTTGATCATTAATTATCATTGAAACTACAAGGCGTCATCGTTGACAGAGGTAATTTTCGTATAATAACGATGGTTTAAGGTAATTAATATTTGATACATTTGACACTCACTTGGAACTGATTTTATTTAAGCATTACAACTATTTTCTTTTGACGATTATTAATAAAATTGTAAATTTTATTTTTAAAAATTTCAATAAATATATTCTTTTCAGAATGTAGTTTAATTGGACTATATAACGGACTATATAACGGTTTAGAATTATTCGGTTGTTGTTGTTTTTTATGTTAAGCAAATCCAATCCGCTAGAAGGAAATTTGTGTTAAAAATGAAGCGTCATCTTAACGTAAATCCAGGTTAGGCGGATTTACATGGGGCCTAGAATTCCAAGAACGAGGCATCTTCATTTTCATCGGGGATGGGAAAAAGGGAAGTTTGTTTTTGCAGTTATATTTCCTGCCTAGCATTCGGTGGATAGAAAAGTGATCTCAACATAGATCTGGCGATCACCTGATAGCGAACAAACGATACACAAACACCTCATTGAAAACTGTGTGAAAGATTTATAGCGAACAACAAACATTGACTTATGGCACGTGATACTTACATCTCTGATTAACAGCGCACCGTGCCGCGGTCCCGCTATGTGCGTCCGGTTTCTGTGGGCTCTCTCTCCGGATCGCGGCGCATGGTGGCTGGTGGCGTCATACACGCAGTCCGGGTCCAGCAAAAGGGTACTGGGTCGAAAACCAAGAGCGAGTAACTTTTGGTACTGGAAAGGACTGATTGGCTGCTGAAATGTCAGCTTACTTCCCCAAACATAGTTTTTTTTAATAACAAAATCGTGATAACAAAGTAAGGTATATGTGGCGTTTGTTATACCGTCGAGTTTGCATAATAATTGGGAACATGTCAAAATATACAAAACAATGAAATGTATGAACATGGCAGTATTTTATGTATTTACTTGTAATTGTCTGCACTAAACAGTATAATTTATCTGTAAGTTATTATGTTAAGTTTTATATATCGCTCAATCGACAAATCCTACAGACTGACTGATTAAAGTAATCGCAGCGGTTATTTTCTGTTTGCTGATCGAATGCTGCTTCGTGCTTGTCGTGTTTTTTTTTAATTGTGAGCGGTTAGAATGCATGTATATTATTTGCAATCAACAGTCTATAACGTATGTCATTAAAGTTGTCTAGAGTCGTACATGCTGTACTTATTGAAACAAAAAATATTTGTCAGAAAATAATAATCGATAAAAATGACGTCATCGCATGTTGTTGTTTTTTTTATAAGAAAGGCATTGTTTTGAACTGAAACATGCTCGGAACCAGTGACATATCTGAATGTGAACATGTCGAGTTTGTCTAAATTACAAGGTATGCACCGATTTCTGAAGGGGAACGGCGAAGCAGGCATACGACTTAATTCAATGTTTTAATTCAAAAGCTTTGCGCAATCCAAAGATTCTTCATAACACAATTGTAAAATGTGCCCCATCAAAACGAACCAGCAAAATAAATAAAAGCATATTTATTATTAAAATTACGAAATTTCCTTAGGTGTTCAACAGGTACCTTGGTCATGTCTTATCAAATATTGTACGGACAATTACAGTGACGGCTTAATTGTATACTCACCGTTAATAGACATCAATCATAAATATTATTCTTAACTAAAGGGAATGTAAACTATTGATAGGAATTTAATAGAGTTATTGAAAGAAAAGTTATCAAAGAGGTTAAGACGTATTATTGTACTTCATCAAAAATTGCACCGTAACTAAAGATAAAACCCGCTCGGAAAAAGAGGCTTTTTGTGCGCGTAAACTCAAGTGTCGTCCATGATAAGCATGTACAGTTCGAGCAGGCTAATATGGGACGACACTTTCTGATTGAATGGCATGTTTTGTTTAAAGGCAGTAAAATAATTAGCGAACATCCAGCAAACTTCACAGGCTTATATGGGACGACACTTTCTGATTGTATGGCATGTTTTGTTTAAAGGCAGTAAAATAATTAGCGAACATCCAGCGAACTGCACAGGCTAATATGGGACGACACTTTACGCACATGCATTAAGGCCGGTTTTCCCAGGGCTAAAATATGTATCGTATGATGTTCTATAAGACGGGCTGTATTCAATTACCGACCATTTACCTTTGCAGAGATGGACGATCTGTCAGGCCCGGCGGTAAAGGGCCGACATCGACCGGAAGTGGGCCGGCTGTCCACTTTATCAACTTCCATGGAGGAACCAGACCCGCCCTGCGCACACCACTTTGAGAATAGAAATTGTGCTTTAGTAAGGTAAGAGTGTTAAAGGGACCTTTTCACAGATTTTTGGCATGTTATGGCGTTTGTCATTAAATGCTTTATATTGCTAAATGTATACATTGGATCTAAAAAGCTCCAGTAAAAGAAAATAATAAAATAAAAGAAAGAAAAAAGTAACCCCCAACTGGGCTCGCAACACTGATCCCTGGCGTAAAATGCTATCGCATAGACAATTCGGCCATTCGCGCTCATACATTGGGTAGTGAATTTTATACTTCAGCAATCCTCGTTGTATCACAAAATATAACGACCCCAACAAACTATTCAATTGTTTCACGTTGCAACGCTTTATAATTTTCAGGTTTTTAAAACGTCAAACAATGCATATAATGGATATTTTAAAGCATGGTAAATGTTCAGTATTAATGTTTCCGCACAAATATCATAACAACAACGAACATTTGCGAATCTGAAGCATTTTTTTTAAATTTGTCAATTTACCGAAACGTGTTAAGGCCTCATTCTAGGATTAATGCATGTGCGTAAAGTGCCATTTCAGATTAGCCTGTGCAGTCCGCAAAGGCTAATAGGGACGTCACTCTCCGCATAAATTTAATTTTCGTACAGAAGAGAATTCGTTTTAACGATAAAATCCAAAAAAGCGGAAAGTTTAGTCACTGATTAGCTGCGGACTGCACAAGCTTAGCTCGGATCGATTTTAATGCATAAACATAAATATCAGCTTTCCGACTCCGAGAATTAGGCTCGTCATAATCTTGTTGTGCCCTCCCCTTTCCTCCCAAAATTAGATGTGTATATAAAAATAATACCATGTTAACATCTGTTTTCAGTATAGCTGAACATCATTGCTTTTCTTTTTAATTTTATGCATATTCGTCGATTTGTTTTACATTTGAACAAAAGTTAACTTTGGAATTTCGTTGAAATAACAACTATATGACGTCAACATGATGACGTCATTATCAAATTGCGAGTCGGGCACACTTCGTTGTTCGGTTACCTGATAAGATTTCGAGTCTGGGTCGAATGCGAGGATGCTGGTGTAACCCCTCGGTAGCGGTTGATGCTTGAAGAGCTGCGCAGACTCGCGCCCAAGGGCGTGCATAGCGTCGGGGTCCGGCATGTCTCTCCCCCGCCCACCGGCCCCTGCCCAAAGTTGTAGACGGTCACGATGCTGCAGTGGACCGGGGTACGGAACGCGTACTGGGGACCTGATCTTGGAACGAAAAACATTAACATATTAAAATACAAGCGCAGATTGAGTGTTATTATACTGACATTAAACTGATACAATATAACACTGGATATAGTATTTAAGTTGTAAGTAGTTGTTATTAGTACGTAACGCGCATAGGGGACCCGATTTATAAACATAGCAACAGCAGCATGCAAATAAAACAGCAGCAGCAAAAGCAGCAGTAGCAGTAGTAATAGTAAAAGAAGTAGTTGATGTTTCTGTTGTTATTGTTGTGGTAGCAGAAGTTATAGTAGTAGTAGTAGTAAAAGTAGTAGTAGTAGTAGTAGTAGTAGTAGTAGTAGAAGTAGTAGTAGTAGTAGTAGTAGAAGTAGTAGTAGTAGTAGTCGTAGTAGTAGTTGTAGTAGTAGTAGTAGTAGTAGTAGTAGTAGTAGTAGTAGTAGTAGTAGTAGTAGTAGTAGTAGTAATAGTAGTAGAGTAGTAGTAGTAGTAGTAGTAGTAGTAGTAGTAGTAGTAGTAGTAGTAGTAGAAGTAGTAGTAGTAAGTAGTAGTAGCTAGTATAGTAGTAGTAGTAGAAGTAGTAGTAGTAGTAGTAGTAGTAGTAGTAGTAGTTAGTAGTAGTAGTAGTAGTAGTAGTAGTAGTAGAAGTAGTAGGTCGTAGTAGTAGTAGTAGTAGTAGTAGTAGTAGTTAGTAGTAGTAGTAGTAAGTAGTAGTAGTAGAAGTAGTAGTAGTAGTAGTAGTAGTAGTAGTAGTAGTATAGTAGTAGTAGTAATAGTAGTAAGTAGTAAGTAGTAGAAGTGAGTAGTAGTAGAAGTAGTAGTAGTAGTAGTAGTAGTAGTAGTAGTAGTAGTAGTTGTAGTAGTAGTAGTAGTAGTAGTAGAAGTAGTAGTAGTAGTAGTAGTAAGTAGTAGAAGTAGTAGTAGTAGTAGTAGATAGTAGTAGTAGTAGTAGTAGTAGTAGTAGTAGTAGTAGTAGTAGTAGTAGTAGTAGTAGTAGTATAGTAGTAGGTAGTTAGTAGTATGTAGTAGTAGTAGTAGTAGTAGTAGTAGTAGTAGTAGAGTAGTAGTAGTAGTAGTAGTATAGTAGTAGTAGTAGTAGTAGGTACGTAGTAGTAGTAGTAGTAGTAGAAGTAGCAGTAGTAGTAGTAGTAGTAATAGTAGTAGTAGTAGTAGTTGTTGTTGTTGTTGTTGTAGTAGTAGTAGAAGTAGTAGTAGTAGTAGTTGTTGTAGAAGTAGTAGTAGTAGAAGTAGTAGTAGCAGCAGCAGTAGAAGAAGTAGTAGTAGTAGTAGTAGTAGTAGTTGTTGTTGTAGTAGTAGTAGTAGTAGTAGTAGTAGTAGTAGTAGTAGTAGTTGTTGTTGTTGTTGTTGCTGTTGTAATAGTAGTAGCAGGAGAGAAGTGTAGTAGTAGTAGTAGTAGTAGTAGTAGTAGTAGTAGTAGTAGTAGTAAGTAGTAGTTAGTTGTTGTTGTTGTTGTTGTTGTTGTGTAGTAAGTAGTAGTAGTAGTAGTAGTAGTAGTAGTAGTAGTAGTAGTAGTAGTAGTAGTAGTAGTAGCAGCAGAAGCAGGAAACAGTAGCATTAGCAGTAGCAGTAGCAGAAATAGTAGCATTAGCATTAGAAGTAGCAGTGGCAGAGGTAATAGTGGTGGTGATGATTGTAGTGGTAACGGCAACGGCAGCGGTAGTCATAGTGATAGTATTTGTTGTTGTTGAAGTAGAGGAAGTATTTCGTTATACCTTATCATCATCATCATTAACATCATCATCATCACCACCACCAAAACCAACACCATCAACACTATCTCCATCATTATCCGCATCATCATCAGAATCACTTTCATTATTACCTCACACCTGTCGGCACAGAGCACTGAGATCCCGGCCAATGTCCCGACGACGTCGGTCGCACTTCATCCTCCGTCAGTACGCCTTTCTTAAGTATGAGCGCCTGGCTCGATGTCGGCATTACCTTGGTAACGGAACCGCATTTTTAAAAGCCAAAAACCAAAAACGTTTTTTCATTACTAAAAGAAAGTCATAGATTCAAATAAATGTAGATATATTTCACTCTAGACATCGCTTCGTATATGGATAGTAGTCAATAACAATAAATAAAATGATGAAGCATTTGTAACTCTTTTCGTCGATAATTTTAAGAACAATACATTCTGCATTACTGACAGCGTTTAGTTTAAACATATTTATTTTAGCTCGATTGCGTAAACTGCCCCAGGCTAATCGAAACGCTCTCGAGTCCGTTTCCAGGTTTCACTCGGTGTCTTTGGAAGATGAAGACAGAACGCTCACACAGAAGGGAGCGAACGAGTGACCTCCCGGCGTTTCAATGACAGCGTGTAGAATGTGAAATTTTAGTAGTGACTTTTAGGCCTCTGAATCGCCCTGTGCGATTGATTTACCTCACCAGAACAAAGTTTGATTCCTGATGAATGTATTTTTTTTAATAAATATTCCCGTTATTATTGTAAAAATTTTAGCATATAACAAATAATTATAAAAATAAATTTTGGTAGTAGACACGTTTAATAACAGTAAACATCAATACGATAATCCTTCATTCAAATAATGTAACCTGTATTCTAGCAATTCGTGGCTATATATTAAATTGTATTCTCGCATTTCATGGCAAAATGTTTACATATTTTCGGATAATACAATTACATGTACAAGCAAAAACTATGATCGTAAGACTTTTGGACTAAATATATTAAAGGGGCCTTTTCACAGATTTTGGCATTTTTTAAACTTATTCATTAAATGCTTTATATTGATAAATGTAAACATTGGATCGTAAAAGCTCCAGTAAAAAATCAAGAAAAAAAAATTAAAAAAGGAAAAGAACATTGCCCGGAGCAGGTTTCGAACCAGTGACCCCTGGTGTCCTGCCAGAGTCCTGAAGTAAAAACACTTTAGCCTACTGAGCTATTCCGCCGAGTACACATTCTTAACGTATTTTATACATTATATAAGCAATCTTCGTAGTTTCACAAAATTTAACGACAAAAACAGAACACTCCAAATTATTCAATCGTTTCGCGTTGCAACGCTTTATAATTTTTAGGTTTTAAAATCGTCAAAAGATGCATATAATGGCTATATTAGAGCATGGTAAATGTTCAGTATTACTGTTTCCTCACAAATATCGTAACTAAAACGAAAACTTACGAATCTGAAACAACTTTTTTCAATTTTGTCAATTTACCAAAGCGTGAAAAGATCCCTTTAATTAGTCATCTATTTTATTAATGATTAGTTGTAAACATTCCAAATTTCTTAAATGGTTCCGTGTCTACATTATATCATTGTGTAACGTAACAATACTTTGCGATGACGATCTATTCTGACATGCATATGTTATTATTTGATTTACAATGAAGTATAGCATTTTTTATGTGAACAAAATCGAGCTAGGTGAAAAAAATGAGGCGCACTCTTTGAAAATGGGGACTAATGAATATGCTGCGTATAGTGTAATCCCAGATGTGGACTTCACAGGCTAATCAGGGACGACTCTTTCCGCTGTTATGCAAGTTTTCGTTAAAAAAGGAAAATCCAGTTTAAGCGGAAGGTGTTGTGTCTAATTAGCTAGTGCTGACAGTCTTATCTGGGACAACACTTTACGCACATGCATTAAGCGCCGTTTTCCTAGAGTGCTGGTCATAAATTTATATTCAGTGAAAACACACACACAATAAAGGCAACCTGTTTCTATCAACAACCTTCGAGTACACTTTTAGACTTTTTTAATACATCACTTTATCATATCAATATAGCTCCCTTATTTTTGAACGGCTTGTGTTGAAATTTCAACCTTGGATAATTCTACACATATCTGATAATACCTGAAAATTAAATTGAAATTGAAGAAAAAAAATAAAACTTACCAAATTTAAAACGTTACTTCAAAGATCAAATTCGCAAACTCGTACAACGTTAAATAATAACAATGTGAAAAGTAAAACGCATAAACTTACACGTCATAATAATTGACCGGCTTGCAACATGCCGATTAAACTGTTTCGCTCCTGAATATCCATACGAGCCATATTGTTTTTCTTTCATTACTGTTATGTTTTCCTCGTGCAAAAATTTACCTAGAATTATGATATTGAAATTAAATCGGAATAACATGTATATCGCCATTTACAACAATTGTTGATTTTTCTAACGCAATACTTTTTAAAACTAACATAGCTCAGTAATGAGTGAATATATTTATTTGAAATTTCACATGTGATCATTTGACTACAATATGTGCAAGCTTACGATAAAATCATTCATCCGTGACGATCAGACGCTTTAACAAGTGAGAAAGGTAGTCTGTAAAATACAAAGTGCACGAGCTTTATTGTTTTGTAAATTAATTTTATGTTTTCCTTATGTAAGAACCCTCCTAAAATAATTAAATTTAAATAAAAATAGAATTAAATTGCGTTTCAACATTTCCACGTGCAAAAAAATGGAACCACACCTAGCCCACGTGCTGGAAGCACGTGCATTATGTCCAGTTGTCCCAGTTTTGTATGTTTTATTTTTGTGTGTATTAAGAATCCGATTAGATTCTACATAAAGCATCAGATCGTAAACACACTAAACATAAAATTTGAACAAGAAAATGTTAACCGAACAAAATGCCAACAAACCGCATAGCAAATCGGAAAATAAATCTGGATTTTGTATAGATGTGTGCTTGTAGCATATATCCTTTGTAGACTTACCTCATAATGCCGTTGCATTAAATCGGTATGTTGCGTATTCCGCACGTCCCAAACTTTTTTGAAAACGGCCATTAGAATTGCGCCGCGCTATGGGTAAACGGGGCTTAATGCATGCGCGTAAAGTTTCGTTCTAGATAATCCCGCACAGGCTAATCACAGACCGACTGCACAGGCTAATCTGGGACGTCGCTTTACGCACTTGAATCAAGACCAGTTTTCCAAGAGCGAGGCAAAATTCAACATACACCGATTTCAAGATAAATAGCAGGTATCACCGAACGTGAGTATCGACGATGTAAATACACGACAAATGTGGCGTAATAAAACCTACCCAGAAAAAAGAACAGATGGTTCGCAATTTTTCAGTCACCATTTAATTAAACATACCTATACATGTATTATAATATTAAGGGGCCTTTTCACGTTTTGGTAATTTGACAAATTACAAAAAATGGTTTCAGATACGCAAATGTTCGTTGTAGTTATGATATTTGTGAGGAAACGGTAATACTGAACATTTAACATGCTCTAAAAATCCAATATTTGCATCTTTTGACGATTTACAAACCTGAAAATAATAAAGCGTTGCAACGCGAAACGATTTACTAATTTGGATAGTTCTGTTGTTGTCGTTATATTGTGTGACACTACGAGGATTGCAATATGAAGTATAAAATACATCATTTATTTTATGAGCACGGATGTCCGAGTGGTCTAAGCCTTAGACTTTTACTCCTGGTGTCAGTGGTTCGAGCCCTGTTGAGGGTTTCTTTTTTTTATTATTATTCTAGTTTTGTATTGCAGCTTTTTAGATCCAATTTTTAAATTGATCAATATAAAGCATTTAATGGTGAACTTTAATACATGCCAAAATCTGTGAAAAGATCCCTTCAAATCTCATTTCAGTTGAGACCGACCCAACTTGCCGTCTCGACTTAAATATTATTACTTGTTAAAGATGTAAGCAACGTTCTTCAAAAGGAGGTTAGATTTAAAACATTTTGCGGGAAATCGTCTACCAATCTAACACGAAAATAAACAGTTTTCAGATGAAAAGGTAACATTCTCTTACTTTTCTTATTGATAAAACTACTAGTGGGTTGCTTCGGTACACAAATACGCGTTCAATTGACTGACGGCTTCGTATACGTTCAATTTATGTTTGAGGTTATTTTACACTAACTCAAATGCCAATGCTGCCATAGAGACCCATAATGAAACGGGCGGCATTGTTTTCCAGATAGATACGACACAAATAACATGTACCATTAGATATTACACATCAATCAAATGAGGATTGATACAGTAAATACTGTTTACAAATATATTCTAGGATGAAGGATTCTTAATATGATAATATGTGCTACCTAATTTATGTGCAAAAGCTTATTTAATGTTTGATAATGATAACACTGGTAATATATGTCTGCACTAGTGCTGCAACAATACGCCAAAAACTGTATTGCAATATATTGTCAGTTAAAAAACCTGTATTGCAATATATCGCAATATATTGCTAACTTGTACCAAAATTATAACTTGCCAATTATCCGATAATCCCAAATATTCCAGTTTTAAAGCAAATTTTGGTAAATATTTACTATATGCCGGTAAATATGCTCAATAATAACAAGACACACAATCATTCGCAACTTTTCTTATATATCAAATACATTTTGGCATTTGTTACTATTTAAAGATGTGATGAAATAACGTCCAACCCAGGCATTTTTTTTCCACTGAACACGCATAATTCACCTGACATGATGTTCCCATTTTTATACAACACAAAATACACCCATACTTTCCATGCGATGTCCGAGACAAAGGATAAAGCACTTTTTATTTGACGCTATATTTTTTAATTGTCACATTAGCATTAAAATTTTGAAGCGTATTTCCGAAATTTGGATTACAAATTTAAAAATGCTCAATTTAGAATCGAACGAAACATTTACAGCTGTGCGCAATTAATTAAACGATAATCTGTTCAAAAGCATCGAACGAATGCTCCGATGTAACAACGTTACTCCGTATAATATACTTTTCAGAATGCTATTTTAACGAAACAAAAAATTACACTGCTTACAGGTTTTTTTTTTACTAAGAAAGTGACGCCGATATTCGGCGTCTTCCCCTACCAGAATTTTTCCCCTTAAAATACAATTTCCCCACCAAAAATATCATTTTTCACCAAAATATAATATTTTCTCTCAAAGAAATGTTTATTTTTCCTTGGGGCATTCGACAATTATCCAATTTGCACCATGTACAACGAATTCGCGCTCTCTCTCTCCAGACGAACACACAACATCTGGGAATCCCAGTTATTCTAAATATAGCTCTTAAATAACGTCATGTAAACTGGGCAACTAATCGTAATAATCATGTGACTATTTTACTGGATACCTGTCTTGCTCGAGAAGGGTGTTTCGTCAATTAATTACCGGAAACCAGTCGAATTTTCATCCGGGCTATGTGCAAGCCGAGGTATAAACGTGAAAACAGAAAAAAATGTCTCACAATTAGCGTTCTTACACAAACAAAATAAAACATTCGAACTCGGAAGATACTGAACGCATCGAGGCATTTTTTAAGAAAGAATCATCGAAAACCGTTATAACCCAGCAGGATTCCGAGGTAATCAACATCAAACATTATGAAAGTGAAAGTAGACAATCGGCAGCTGCCGCTCCTTTCCCTTCCAATACTGTAGCAAATCAAGATCGTCAACCCATTCATCATGAAATTGAAATCACAAAATTGACATCGTTCCCCGGCCCCAGTACAAAAATATAGTTGAAACATTTCCCATTATTAGATCTACACCTGCAACTTTATTAAGGACTTTGACTTTAATACCTGTTAAATGTGTTTAAGAACAAAAAGGACAGAGACAAGTCTCTTTTGATGAGTTATAGACATTGAAATGAACAGTTTTTATTTTTTCCCCTAATATCTCTCTTTCGCACTCTTTTTTTCCCCTTTCACCCAGCGTCCAGCGTCTTCCCCTTTCTCTAAAAAAAACCCCTGGCTTATTTTGTTTACCTTGTTATCATTATTTTGGATGGCTTTTCTGGACGAAGTGTGAATTAATTTTTGTAAAAATTTTGTACCGGTATGATGAAAATCGTATCGCAATACAATATGCAGATTGCGTATTGCGATATATACCGATATACCGGTATATTGTTGCAGCACTAGTCTGCACATTATCATGCAACAAAACATTAAATTTCTTTACAAAACAATATGTAATTTAGCAAAACAATAAAATATAATTTGTTTAAATCTTAAACAAGTTTATGAAGCTATGCTTTTTGTATAGTAACCCCTTGTACTGTTTTCAAACTCTTAAACATGTATTTCATTTTTTGTTTCCATTTTTTAAAAACAATGTTAGAATTTAAAAAAATAAAATAAAAATCTCGCGAAACTGTGTTTTATTGATGTTTTCCATATGCAGGGATGCCATTTATGTTTTAGGGCAAGATTATTTCTAAAACGATTTTATTTAACTTAAGCATAAAAAAGAAAGGTGCCGTACTTCATTATTTTGGTCCCATGTCTAAATCATTAACCTCGTAAATGTATCCCCTGCATATGTAAATGAAAAACTTTTTGTACTTAATTAATATTAATAAATATATAAATGCAACAATGCTTGCGGGAGTGTTTGCGTCTATCTTGAAAGAAGTGCAAAGACCTCATTCACTGCGCAAAATTACACAGACCAGAAATATCACCTTTGGCTTTGGACACAAAACTCTTTTGCATATCTTCCACACTGTTAGAGCTTATGTCATGAAATGTGGTAAACTTATTGTATTTTTCTGAATCCTCAGGAATTAACAGTTGGTAAAAACTATCGCTTATGGCATACACAGATTGAACATTACTAGGTTGGTGCTAAGGAGAAAATACTAGTAGCAAAAATTTAGGTTTATGATGAAGACCCACATTATAAGCTTAACGCTAAATATATGAGTGTACTTGTCACTTTATGTGTGAGACAAAAAATAAACAACAACATACTTATTATCACGAATTTACTGTTATCAACAAGAATTGTTTTACCAGTAAATAATTTACCAAACCATATTTAAATAAAATATAGTCAAATATTTTTCACCTGAATTTAATTACATTATTTTTTTTATTTTCATTTCATTTAATTCATTTTCATGTTTTGAAAGTAAAGATACTCAGTCATTATGGAATGTGGCATTAAACATATAGACAGCAGCTGCGTATTGCATGTGAATGAGGGAGTTTCCACATGAATATGATTATAAAATAACAACCCGATTATTAAACTGCATGTACATCCCAATTGATTAAAGTCAAGTTTTTGTATGTTCAAGCTCATTAACAAAATAACACATTCAGTATGTTCATTTATACCCTTATCTTCTCGCCCTTGTTTCTGTGCACTCAACACATATAGTATTAGACACACTGTTATGAGTTTGCATATATTCCGTAAGTTCCTACCACGTGTTTGTTAGTTAAAAAACACGCTCAGTCATGGCACTAAATGTCAATGAGTTGACTTCATCAAAGATGTAGAACCAAAAGAAATACTCCACTCATCCAGTACGCCTTCTATGAAGAAATAATAACAAGCAGTCATCAAATAAAATGAATACCGTATCCTACACTTTCGCTTCTTATATGGTCTTCAAAAGTAAGTAATCAGTGGTAATCAGAGACAGTTGACAAGACTAAACGTCTGCTTTTCACTTATTTGCAATTTTTTCAAAGTGTCAGCATAATGTGCAAAATAATAATGGTAATACACAACATGGTCTCAGGTGTGTCAAATGAATTTTTAAGCAAGGATTATTAATTATAGGTATAAGTTCAAGTGTACAACACACTCTTTTGTAATAAAAATATTGCAAAGTGTGCTACTGGCACTGCATTATGCACATTTATATTTAAGCAAAAATTAAAATTCATTTATATAAAAAACAAGAAATCCGATACTTAAAAACAACTTAGTAGATATTGTTTAA
Organism: Dreissena polymorpha; assembly: GCF_020536995.1. Lineage (NCBI taxonomy): Eukaryota > Metazoa > Mollusca > Bivalvia > Myida > Dreissenidae > Dreissena > Dreissena polymorpha. The sequence goes on along the minus strand of NC_068355.1, from coordinate 184,200,917 downwards.
TGTACAATGTATTACTCAAAGTCATCATCACACAATGAGACAACACAATGGTCTCTAAACAGAGTGTGCTTTTTAATTGATGCATACATTTAATGAATAAATTCTAGTAACAGAAATACAGAAACAAACGTCTAGAGCTGCCTAGGAACTATCATTTTTAATATCAACAATTCATTTGACATGCCTGATTGCAAATTGTTAATTTCACTTTTTTTTCACATTGTTTTCACACCTGATATTTGTTATGCTGTATATTCTTTTTGCTTACAGACATACAGAGTCTCTTCACAATAATTGCAGTTTCTTTACAGTCCACTAAGGTTGAACATTACAGAGTCACAATTGCTAATGTTTCAGTCCCGGTCAAGCTTTATAGGTCCAGAATTGCTTCGTTGTTGAGTACAAAGCATGCAGTCAGTTTTGCTCAGCAGAATGCTGCATGGAATGTGTGAAGTCCAGCATTTGACAATGCAGCTTCTAAAAGAAAATCAAAAAGAATCTATATGAATTAGTCTATTTCCAATGTGTATGTAAGCACAGTTTGATTTTTAGCTCATCTATTTTTTGAAAAAAAATTATGAGCTATTGTCATCACCTTGGCGTCGGCGTCGGCGTCGGCGTTGGCGTCGGCGTCCGGTTAAGTTTTGCGTTTAGGTCCACTTTTCTCAGAAAGTATCAATGCTATTGCATTCAAACTTGGTACACTTACTTACTATCATGAGGGGACTGGGCAGGCAAAGTTAGATAACTCTGGCGTGCATTTTGACAGAATTATGTGCCCTTTTTATACTTAGAAAATTGAAAATTTTGGTTAAGTTTTGCGTTTAGTTCCACTTTTCTCAGTAAGTATCAATGCTATTGCATTCAAACTTGGTACACTTACTTACTATCATGAGGGGACTGGGCAGGCAAAGTTAGATAACTCTGGCATGCATTTTGACAGAATTATGTGCCCTTTTTATACTTAGAAAATTGACAATTTTGGTTAAGTTTTGTGTTTAGGTCCATTTTATTCCTTAAGCATCAAAGCTATTGCTTTCATACTTGCAACACTTACTTACTATCATAAGGGGACTGTGCAGGCAAAGTAATGTAACTCTGACTGGCATTTTGACAGAATTATGTGCCCTTTTTATACTTAGAAAATTGAAAATTTGATTAAGTTTTGTGTTTAGGTCCACTTTATTCCTACAGTATCAAAGCTATTGCTTTCATACTTGCAAGATTTATGAACTATCATAAGGGGACGGTGGAGGCAAAGTTATGTAACTCTGACTGGCATTTGGATGGAATTATGGGCCCTTTATACTTAGAAAATTGAAAATTTGGTTAAGATTTATGTTTTGGTCCACTTTACCCCTAAAGTATCATAGATATTGCTTTCATACTTGGAACACTCCTAAACTATCATAAGGGTACAGTAAAAGGACAAGTTGCATAACTCTGGTTGTCATTGTTACGGAATTATGGCCCTTTTTTGACTTAGTAACTTTTAATATATGGTTAAATTTTGTGTTTCGATCCACTCGAAGTATCAAGGCTATTGCTTTCAAACTTCAAATACTTACATGCTATCATGAGGTTACTGTACCTGGCAACTTGAATTTTACTTTGACCTTTGAATGACCTTGACTCTCAAGGTCAAATTATTAAATTTTGCTAAAATTGCCAAAACTTCTTTATTTATGATTAGATTTGATTGATACTTTGATGAAACTACTCTTACCTGACATACCACAATAGACTTCACCCAAACCATCCCCCGTGCCCTCCCCCCCTCCCCCCCCCTCCCCCCCCCCCTATTTTTTTTTTATTTAATTTTTTTTTTTTTTAAGATCATCTCACAAATGACCACCACACCCTCACACTATACCCCAACCCCACCCCCGCCACCCCACCCCCCCCCCCCCAATTTTTTTTTTGGATTTTTTTTTTTTTTTTTTTTTTTTTTTTAAGATCATCTCACAAATTATCACCACACCCTCACACTATACCCCCCCCCCATTTTTTTTAAAAAACGGTTATGTTTGAAATACCGTCCAACCCCCCCCCACCCCCCCCCCCCCGATTTTTTTTTTTTTCGCTTTTTTGGAAGATAATGTAATAAATGTCCACAACCCCACACTATACACCCCTCTTCACTCCACTCCTCCCTCCTTTGTGATTGAAAATGAGAGTCCCTTCACCTTTAAAAAGAAAATAGATGAGCGGTCTGCACCCGCAAGGCGGTGCTCTTGTTTAAAGTTTGAAACAGTTTGGTACGAAAATGATCGAGTATGAGTCGGAGATGCAATATTGTTTACAATCACAACGTAACTTAATACATCACAAAAGAAAGGGTCTTGAGAATAATCACGTAGAATATACTCAAGAAATAACTCCAAAACTTAATAAAATGATAACTTTTATGTTCCATTAGTTTGACTGAATAATAATGACCTTAAATTTAAAATCGGCGAATTTTTGTATGTGCCGAAAACAGTTCCCATGTTATCAAAGGTAATCTTTAGCAATATAACATGTATATAGATTGATGTTTATGACATGTAACCAAACGCAATATTTTAATTGAATAATGACTTACCAATCGAGTTCATTCCATCTATTTATTAAATTTCAACAATGTAAACATCCACCAGAGTATGTCAGTTTCAATTTTTACTTCTTAATGACGTATCGACGAAAGCAGTGACGTCACACAGACATGTATAGTTGTCGACGAAAGAAACGCGGCCGTTCATGTTGTGAACAAATTAAATTAAACTTTTAAACAATTGTTTATTTATGTAAAGGGATAATATTAACTATAGAATATTGGTTTTTAATTGAAGAAGTTAATTCGAAACTAATCTTATTCGGTTTTGTAAACCGGAAGTACGCAAATAATTTAGACGGGTTATCTTTTTTAAGATTTTGTTAACAACATCTAGAGCAATTTTCAATTTGCAATGCATTATGGGAAACAGGAAGTGTCACACAGGGAGGCAAACAGACGTATTTTGATCGTAAAAGGTCATAGTATAATAACATAGAGTACGATTCGCTTCTTAATAATTACTGCCATGCCGTATTATTTCACGAGGAATGCATCTACGTGTCATATAGCGTTTGTCTAAGTGCCTATGTGCTCCAGCGCTCTATGATTTTCCATCGCGAAAATAGGTGACGGCAGAAATTATTTGACTTGTATCCCTATAAGGTAATGTCTCTTTGTATTTCAGAAAAGTGATACAAATAAACGGTCAACGCCCGCAAAGCGGGCTTTTGCCCGTATTAAAAATTACTCCTGTAAATATGAGGTCGATTTACATCGACCTCCTATCGTTTAACGTTTTTTTGCAATAGCATCGTTCCGACATGAATTCATGTCGGAAGCTTTAACGGCATCAAATTCATAATATGATTATAGGTGCTACCTAATTTACGGGCAAAAGCTTTTAAAGTTTTTTTTGATAACCATGTATTTTTAATAAATACATGGACATGATTGTGTTCAAAATATTATAATTGTTGCAATAATTTAGTAATGCATCCAAAAAAATCAATCTTAAAACGTGATACATGTTCCAAGCTTAAAGATCTAGCATCTTATTTATTTTTTTTTCTAGCCACAGAATTTATAGCTGGTTCGGTGTCCGTGGTTTAGTGGATGGGGTGTCTGCTAACTGGCTTAGTCACTGGGAGGTGTCTGTATTGAACCCTTTAGTGGGAGCATTCTTTAGATAACCCTAAAGACATACTATGGCGTACCATTTGGGTTGAGTCAAGAAGACCTACAAGTTAAAAAGAGAAATGTACGGCAAAGTACAATAATTGTACGTCGACATAAATATAAAATACACTTCAAAGTATATATTTGTACGTCAAAGTACAATTTGTACTTCGACATACATGTTTGTACTTCTACGTACACATTTTCTGAACAGCCAATCAAAACACTAGTCTCTTGAGCCGCTTTTCCTTCAGATTTATTCATAATAAATGTTTAAAATCTCTTTTTTAATTGAGGAAAAAATGAATAAAAATAATATAATAATAATGGCAAAAAAACAACAATTAGAAGTTTTAAGTATTTAATGCATTGAAATAGATTATATACAAATTTGAAGAAGATTCAATTGTTACCTTTTTAAAATTAAAATTATTCAGCATATTGTGAGTATTTATTGATCATGCGGGGCGGAGTATCACGACCGTCCAGCGCATTACTGTGTAGGAAATTCCCAACGGTAACCAAACAGTTACAAAGCATTAACGGGATAAATAATGTATTATAACCTCCCCGTTGGTCATATTTTGTGATAACCATAACTTGCATAAGTCAGAGGTTAATTCCGCCACGCCAGGTCAATAAATACGCACAATATCTATGAGTTAGCGGTCGATAGTCGCATAATTTGGTATTAATTATAATAATAATAATGTTTAATAAATACGCACAATATCTATGAGTAAGCGGTCGATAGTCGCATAATTCAGTATAAATAATAATAATAATAATAATGTTCAATGTCAAATATCTCTAAAAGCAACAGACGTAAGGTGTCTTCTGATTGGCTAACACTCAAGGGTCGGTGAAAATTGTACGTCGAAGTACATTTCTTGTTCTACCTAGTACTTCTTGTAGACTTTCGATGTATTTACGGCTGTACGGCCCTTATCTGGAGCTCTGTCTATAGTCACAATTTGAATGCAAATATTAGAATGCATCATGTTATATCATCCATATTTTTTTATTTAAACATTCAAATAACACATAGCACAGTACATATATAAAAAGGTATGTGGTATTGTGTGGAGATACCAAACACTTCACATCATTTATTTGCACATAAAATAATAGTTACAAAATAAGTAAAACTAAAACACTGTCATCAACCTACATTTCAAGAATATTAACGTATATGAAATTACAAAGTGGTGTTATTGTATTACCTTTTACAAAATTAACATTGCTGGTTTTGTATTAGCCTTAAAACATTTATCATGGATTGACAAGTAACAACCAATTTATTAATTACACAATAGAATGGAAACCATATTAATTGCATTATGCATTTACTAAACAAGCTATTTGCTACTGTTTAGAATTACAATATCTTACTAAAAATGATCACAGGTACTTAGTGCTTTTACATACTTTTGGTAAGTTTTGTATTACTAGTTTGACAACTGTCGGCAGACACTTGTTGATTTACAGACAAAATTTGCATGGGAACTTTCATATTTTTTCAGCATAATTGCCTTCAAATTGTTAATTTAACAACCCTTTGACATTGTTTGCACATCTGATCTTATTATACCATAGATGATTTTTGTTTATAGATAGACATATATAGACTTTTCAAAGTTCTATAAAAGTTCACACATGTTCCATCCAAGTAAACCAACAGAACCAATAAAAATCACCACAGATAATAACAGATGTGTATAGCTTGGAAATTATGATAGTTCAGGAATCCCTCCTTTGTTGATTTCTGTAAACCAAAACTGTCAGTTTTGCTGGATAGATAGGCTTGTATTAAGCCCAGCTCTTGCCTTTGCAGAACAGCTTCTAAAAAAAAGGAAAACCATTAAATATCTTAAAATTTGATCAATAACGCAGACAATTTATAAGTGTCTTGTTTTTTGTTGATTTGAATCTGGCAGATTTTTTACGTAAGATTGTTGTACGAAAATCCAATGGTATCGGATTTTGTGGTTTGAGGCCTTAACTAATTATAGTGATATATAACCTTTCGGGATATCGGTAAAGTGCGAGCAGACGAGGTGTAAATACGTAAAAAATTAAAGCTAAAAGACTAAAAAGTTAGATCGGAATATCTTTAAATTTTGAAAATAAATGTGTTTCTGGTGGATAACAACGACAACTTACCAGAATATTGCTCATGATCACAAGTAAAAACTTCTTTCTGAGAGCGAATGGAAAATGCGTCACAAATTCTGACAAATAAACAGTAGGGTGTCGTTATTGAAATACCGCGAGAATACTGGAAGAATAGAGATGCCAGCTAAAATGTTTAAAACAAATATTTTTTTAACAAGCCTTTGTGATTTGTCAGGATAATAATAACAATAAGATATCGAAAAGATCAAAGCAAATAAATTCGACAGAAATCTGAGATTCGACAATATATTAAAGACGGGTTATGTTCACCTAAATTGTGTTTGGTAAAGACTGTCACTATATGTAGTGAACCAGTCTTTGGCTTATACCCACTGAAGAAGAGCATTCAGGGGAGATAATTGAGTAATGACTTAATTTTGGAACGGTTGCGAAGAAAAAATAATGCGAGAATATATTGAGTGTGATTCGCTACACAATTATGATGTCATTGATATAACAGGGTTTTTTTTGGCCCGATTTTATAGCCAAAATACGACTATGATCCCAATCCCAAAAAGTATACTTTATTCCCAAAATGTGGCAAAAAATTCCCAATTTCCAAAAAAATAAAAAAAAATAAAAAAAAAATATTTTTTTTATATTTTTTTATATAGATTTTTTAGAAAGAAGTAAAGAAGTGTTTTATGCGTATTTTATCTCAATTTTAATTCAATTACAACTAACAAAGTATTTTATGATTTTGTTCTTTTAATTTTAAGGATTATAAAGTGTTATATCAAATTTAGTATTTCCTTAATAAGTGGACTTTTCGTTTGGAAAAAATGGCTAATGAATTAATTTTTCCAATTTCATGAAAATGCCGATAAAATTCCCAATCCCAAAGCCATGGGCTATCTTCCCAAAAAGTGGAAAAAAAAACCTGTATAACTTTTCCTGAGGTATGCATTTACATGTGATTTAGCATATGTCAAAGTGTTTTTGATTTGTTCAAGGCCATAAATAGCATCGCGAAAATAAATGTCGCGTGGCAATTTTTTTTGAGATGTATCCGTATGTGGTATTCTCATGTAATGTTAAGTCTAAATTCCCATATGTATGAACGGTCAACGCCCGCTTCACCGGCTTTTGCCCGTACTAGTGGGTTGATTCGGTACACAAATACACGTTCAATTGACTGACGGCTTCGTATACGTTTAATTTATGTTTGAGGTTATTTTACACTAAATCAAACGCCAATGCTGCCATAGAGACCCATATAGTTGCAATAATTCAACTATCAGCTTTATAACCCAATGGGTTGCTGATAGTTGCAATGCGCTCTCTCTTGGCCATGGGTGCAAAATGTTATCAACAATGCAAGGGTTAAGGAACACTGAAACTGCAAGATCTTATCAAAGTTTACCTGTCTAAAGGTCACAATATACTAAATAGTTTCCCTATAATTCAATGTAAAAGCGACAACGTTGAGCGAAAATAAATTCAACATTTTGAACATAGAGACCCCCATAACCATACCTTTTCTTAAAGGCCATTCTAAGCGGAATCGATTTATGCAATAAAAAAGATATATCATGTTCAAACCAAAAAAGAACTTGACGCTAATCAAAATCGACTGTTTTTGCAACTTTTTTTCGGCCGTTTCTAGTGGAATGTAACCTTTTTCAGTGCAAGGCTTTACTTAAGTCTCCAAGTTCATCATTATTCAGGGATTCGGTGGTGAACACCTATTTATGCCCTACCATTATCTCCGAAAGATAAAACCCGAACAATAGTTTAAGAAGTAAAACATGCCTTCGAGTCAACTTTGATATTTTTTTAGAGAGTACAGCCCTACATGAAACGAGTATTTAGTATATTGTAACCTAAACCACAAACTCATGCGAAGGTACCATTTAAGCAAGCAATAATTGCTTTTTATTGACTTTGTCTTTCTTTCGTACTTTTTATCAACCATATTGGATCAGTTCGCAATTTCCCGAATTAAAATGTCGCTGTTGGCTAGCGCATTACACCAATTGTTTGCACAACGGATGAACATCAACTCTGCTAGGTGCTATGGGTCCGTATTCACCGACGTTTTGGTGAAAGTCTAAATTATAAACACAAACTTAAGAAAATAAATCAATCGAAATAACATTTAACCCATAATAATGGTCTTAAAACGATCACATCAACATTAGAAAACTTTACTTCATCAATGAAAATAGCATGTTAAAATGAATACATCTACATTGAACATTGAAACAAGTCTAACACGTCAAATGAAAAATATGCTACCATATTAATTGGTTCTTGTCCCAACGCTGTGTATCCCCAATGACAAAGTACTTTGGCAATTATAATTATAAATATCAACAATGTCATGCACAAATGTTACTACCTGCCAGTAAACAGTGAAATAAGCACTACTAGTACTATTCAGTGTAAGTTTTAATTATAGACATACATTTTCTAGAAAAAATCAATCGAAATAATGCTAAACCCATGATAATGGTCACAAAACAATCAACATAAAGAGAACTTCATAATAGTTTGTCCGGACACGCTCCAAAACATGTACAGCTTCGTGAGCATCTGTTACAACAAATACACAACTGGCAAACACACACTTCACATGTGTCATCTTGACAACCATCGCCTTGGGCAGGAATAGGATTCATGTCTTTAGTTCTTAGCTCCTTCAGAAAGGTATGTCTGACGCATTCCGTCCCATTCACCATGGTATTCGTAGCGTCATGGCAATCCGTTATGGACCGCGGGTACGCGAAAACTAGAGCAAGAGCGGGATCTCCATCGCTACCGGCTCTGCCAGTAAGACAGGATAGAGCGCGGTGCGCCCCAGTGGACCACGAGCCACACGTCCGGAATGTCGATCTACCATCACAGAAAATAAATGTCATTGTTGAGTATCAAGATTTACCTTTTTTTTAAATAAAAATACATACTCATGTTTTAACTTCGTACGATATACAAGTTTAATTTATATGGTATGAACGTGATTGAGCAAAATTGAATAAAAGAAACTTTATTAACTAAGTAAATAATAGTTTTATTGAGAAAAAAGTGTCGAAGTGAGTTATAATCATTGTGAAAGTAACTTACTCCAAGCCCAAAGGCGACTGTTGCCACAACAACGCTAACTCTTCCGGCCCGGAAATCATTTAGAAATCCTCTCCTTCGTGGCGTCCGTTGTTGAAGATGTAAACATTTCAACAACGCGGTTGTAGCTACGGTGCTCCCCGTCGTAAGACGTGTCACCGAGTTGAATAACCGACCATGACCACACTTGATATACACACCTGTACGACCTGAAATCGCAAAAGGAAGATCTTTTTGACATACATGTAATATAAGATTTTTTTTTATAGGAACACAGACATAGAAAAGCATAGTACAGTGTAGTTTACCCAATTACAAAGATCTTCACACTATTGTACATCATACATAAATTTTAAACAAACAAGCCAACATTCTGATTAAAACAGAATTGAATTGAATTAAAATTACACACTTGCATAATATTATAGTCTTGACCAGTGTGGGTGTTGTCTGAAACTGTTGCAGCAACCACACCAGCTCTTCCTCAGCGTGATCAGTCGATTTTCTAACTGCCAGTCGAATATTCGGTCTGAAGATTTTATCATACAAATAGTATCATAATTTTAATAGTTATAGGGTTGTATTTAATTATCTGGGTACACTTTAACTAATTTAACTACTAACGCAAATATCTGACGTACACAGGGAGTTGAATTAAATTGTATGTTATTTATTTTTCAAAGATTACTACCAATTATTATCAAACTATTAGTTAATTAAGAAGCATGCGTTGTATTATAAATATGCGCACACGATCAGAAAACGTAAGTAGCTTCTTTAAATAGTTCCCAGATAATTTTAGGAATTGCCTTTCCACTAACATAGTGACTTTCACCACCCGGGGATTAGGATGGAGTGACGAAGAATATTCAGAAAACCAATCTTAGGACTTGTATTGCAAAATGTCGTTAACTTGAACACAAAAGCTAAATTAGTCTTAATTAATAATGACAATGTTAAAGGCATGATTTAAAAGCTCACATGGAAGGCGACATGAAAAAAAATGCCGGAGGTGAAATGGAAGTGTTTTTTATAAGCAACTTTCTTTTAAAAGCGTTCTCTTAGTCGCGAGAAGGCACGCTAGGCGCGGGAAATGTTAACTGTCAAGTGAACATGACTCAGATCACAGCGCACGATTGGCTGACCCGTTACACAAAATTGGGCAACCTATTGGCACAATTCCCCCCGATTGGCTGACCCGTTATGCAAAATGAGTCAACCAAAGGGCACAATTCCTATCCGCATTGCGTTTTTACATAACTTAGAACCAATTGCGATTCATAAAACCGTTTATTAGTGGATACAGTTTTATTTATACGACGTTTGCTGTTAATTGTAATTATATAAAACTTACTGCTAAGCATTTAATATTTGCTACAAGGATTGTGGTATTTTGTCTCATTTACCTGTCGGGTAATACGCCGACGGATAACGCATCGTCGGACAACAGCAGACCTTGGTGTATATTCTGCTGTACCTTCTCTGTTGCTGTAACAGTAACTGCAAGCAAGGGTACATCAGTTCTGTCAGGCTGCGCAGTTCCCCAATTTGTCAGAACTCTGGTCGGAAATCTTCGCCCCTAATAATGTTATACTGTAAATAAGTACAATTTATTTTTGTTTTGTAAAGTAGAATTCATGGAGTAATGGTACGGTAAACAAAGTTGACTTTTTTTCAACAGATGTTGACCGAATATCCGAATATTCATTCGGAAGGATGACCAAATATTCGAATACCGAAATCGGTATTCGTTGCCATCCCTAATAAAAATATAAACAAACAAGCACATTTGTTAAATTGATACCACACGCCACATGCTTGCAACGCCAAATTCTGTAAACAACTACTGCTTTAGATTCATGCATTGATACACTTAAATAAAGGTTCAATGAAATCCAAAAAGCAGTTAAAATACCAATATAAACATGTATTTTTATGTAAAAAGTGGCCATAACTCCATTATTGACCAATTGTTTGAGTGACAATTTGACCTTTACCCTCCTCCTATCAATATGTACACTCATTCCAAGTTTGAATGAAATCTACACAAAAAGTTCCAAGATTACTCTCCAGACACAATAGTGTGATTATTTTCAAGTAAAAAAGGCCATTACTCTGTTATTTGCAAATGAATTGCAACAGCATTTTACACACATCATTCTATAATGATATATACACTTATATCAAGTTTCCATGAAATCGGTTCAAGCAATTCTGAGATATTGTTCCGGACGGACAATGCTAAAACTATATCCGTCCACCTATGGCGGTGGATAATAACATAAAGAAAAGAGAAGCTATTTCTTAAACTTTTATTGATGATTATATCTTACAACAAAACATTACTGCAAGAATGTTAAGGGAACAAATTATAATAATAACATAATTATTAGATCAACACCATGTATAAGAGAATATGCATAATTTAAAACCCAAATATAATAAAATATAACATTTAACTGCATCATGATTCAAGATGTGAAGCTATTGATACTTTATTGCATTATTATGTAAATTATAACAAAATAATCATTGGTATACAAAATGAAACCCAAATGTACTGTTTTATTAATCATTATTAAATTATAAATCTTATTGAAACTTCATCTTGTCAATAAAAAGGCTACAGTGTATGTCTGAATTAAAGTCAATTGTGGTGAAAAACTAGAAAACCTAGTAATGTCTTCAACAATTGGTAACCAATTTTTAGCTCGACTTTTATATATGATATATATATATAGTGGAGCTATCCTACTCACCCTGGTGTTGGCGTGAGCGTCTGCGTGAGTGTCTGCATTAGCGTAAGCGTCTGCGTTAGCGTGCAAATGTTAAAGTTTTCGTACTACCCCAAATATTTTCTTTGTCCCTTGACTTATTGCTTTCATATTTTGCATACTTGTTTACCAACATGACCCCAACCCATAAATAATAGCAGACAACTCTATCAAGCATTTTGTCATAATTATGGCCCCTTTTCCACTTAGAATATGCAGCAAATGTTTAAGTTTTCGTATTACCCCATTTATTTTCATTGTCCCTTGACATAAATTGCTTTCAAATTTTGCATACTTGTTTAACAACATCACCCCAACCTATAAACAAGAGCAGACAACTCTATCAAGCATTTTGTCATAATTATTGCCCCTTTTATACTTAGAATGCATATTATTGATAAAACTATAATAAAGTTTGCGTACTAGCCCAAATATTTCCTACAGTACAGCATACGCGGAACAAACGTATTTCGCGATCCACGGCGGCAAGGCGAAACGAGTCGATGCCGCGTCAGTCGTTGAAGCCGCGTCAGTATGCCGCGGTAAGTTGCATTTGATGCGAAGCTTCTCATCTGTCCGTCGAGGCATGCCGCGATCAGCGACATGATGCCGAGTTGATGCGCATCATGAAATAAAAAATCTTTTTAAAATTATTAGTTACATGTAGTTAACAAATTTTGAAAGAACAATTATAATAATTATTAAAATCATAATAAATTTTTTGTGCGCAGATTGTATAAGCATATACATGTAAGCATAGTTAATGTGTCTGGCCAATTAAGTTTGTTTCCCGCCCGTAGTGTATGTATTTCACACATAAACAAGGTCACGTAATTATGTTTTCGCACATACTAGTGGTCAAGGCTCCAGCATATGGTGAATTTATAAATTCATTGCATGTTGATTTTGCTATTATATTTAAGTTGCGAAAATTAGCAGTTTGAAGCCACATCAATAATCAAGGCCGTGAAGACGTATTTGTTGTTTTGTTAATTATCAGCTTATTATAAGTATTGTTTGAATATGCGTAAATTAACACGTTTTATTTTGTTCATATTATACAGTTAATATCACTACTAATTACCCGATAACCCGTATATTCCAGTTTTAAAGCAAATGCTGGTTAATATTTACGATACACAAACATTCGCCATATTTTCTTAAAGTATCAAATACATTTTGGCATTTGTTACTATTTAAAGAGATGATGAAATAACGTCTAATCAGGGCGTTTTTTTCCCACTGAATACGCGATTTACGCCTAATTAATTCAATGATAATTTGTTTAAGGGCGTTACGTGTCATATTGCTTATTAAAACGTGAAAAAAATAATTATGAAACCAGCGTAAATCATGGTTTCTACGCTACGCATACATGTAGGTTGATATCTTTTCACTCGATCCGCCGCGTACGTATGCGGCGGATTTACTCCGCGAAAGTACGCGAAGTTAATGCAGACTCGGCGTCGTTGCGCGGATCGATGCAGAGTGCCACGGCGATACGCCGCGTTAACACACGATTCGGCCGCCGCGTACTAATAATCTGGCCGTGGCATAGCCGCGGATTTTGTTTGTGCCGCGTTGGCTGTGCTGTATATCCTTTGATATATTGCTTTTATATGTTGCATACTTGTTTACCAACATGACCCCAAACTATAAACAAGAGCAGACCACTGTATGAAGCATTTTGACATAATTATGGCCCCTTTTACACTTAGATAATTGAACATTTTGCTTAAATTGCCATAAGTTCTTTATTTATGATCACATTTTATTATTACTTTGACAAAACAACACTTACCTGAATACCACAATGGATTCCACCCAAACAATACCCAACGCCCTTACCCAGAATCCCTTCCCCCCCCCAACCTACTCCCCCCCCCCCCCCAAATTTTTGATGTTTTTTAAAGCATCATATAATAAATTTCCACACCTCACATTATACCCCCCTCTCACCCCCCTCTACCCCCCCCCCCAATTTTTTTGTGTGTGAAAGATTGTCTAATAAATGACCACACCCCACATTATAACCCCCCCTCCAAAAAATGTTTAAAAAAAAACAATAAATATTTTTTATTTTTGAAAGATCGTCTTATAAATTATTGAATATGAACAATTTCCCCATGATGGCTTACGTTATACTGTCAAGCACTCGAATAGTGGAGCGCGCTGTCCTCTGACAGCTCTTGTTCAAATCTTATTTAATCGAGCTATACAAACATTTGAAAAAAACAACACTCAACATAATAAGAGTTGGAACATTTTTTATCCTATGATTCATGATGTCACGTAATTACGTATCGTTCGTGGAAAACACACAGTAACAACCAAAGTTCATTTCTGTTTTCATCGAGATTTATTTCTGTTAAATAATTTCTAACACAGTGCTTCTAATGTTCATTAAGTACAATTTTACAGCGCGTTGGCCGCCACGTTAAGAAAGCGTGACTGCTCTACTAGATTGTCAAACTAGGACTCTAGAATTTCTCTTACAACAAAACAGCATTTTATTCCAAGGTACATGAACATAAAATTTAGATATTTCCTATCTCATTCTTGGTTGGTTAACTGTTCTCTTACCCCGATTTTCTAAACCCACCCCTTCGAATAACCCTTGTTGATTGGATGGATCGCTTATACACCTACCACATGTCACAGCAGAAGAGTGCAATATACAATTATCACTTTGGGAACAGGAGACCTCATTTCATTTGCATACTTGATCATACAAACAGATGCTCTCTATGGACAAACCACATTAGTAGTGTGAAACCTAACACTCCTATAATCGATTACGTAAACCTCGATACCCATAAGATACACACTCAATCCGAACTTACATTTAGGATATTTCAATTATTTAAATTTCATTATATACCATATCTGAATTGGGGCTTGTTATGTACGAGCCGAATTGTTAATCAAGGACTTAAGACAAATCAATATATGTTCCCGATAATTGAACTACATTGGAGAAATGAAACCATACTTCCATAATCAATTTTTCAAACTTCATTACATGTCCTATCCGAACTGACATCTGTTATGTTAATTCCTAAATACCCGCAGCATACAGCTACGTTACATGCTCAAACATATTATTAAAATATTTCCCTATTATTAATAAGAATAAACAATATGCATATACCGTTATGTTACACAGATTTCAAAGTTGTGTTTGGTATTTAATAAAGAATATAAATACAATGTAGATACAGGTATGAACTTTTGCAAAAACCTGCTTATCTTTTAGGTGCACTTTTTGCCCTAACAGGTGGTCTACTTAGTACATGTATGTAGTGAACAAAATGGATTTCTTTACAAATAATTTTACTTACAAAAATCAGATTCATTATCTCATTCATTTTTGTTTTTGTATATTCACAGTTGATGAACTGGAGACAGATTGGTCAGCCAGTGAAAGATGTTCTGTGGGTATTGAGAATAAATGGAATTCTAGCCAGACACAGGACATCTACTTATCTGTTTCCTGTCCATGTGGAAGTGAGTGTAGTTGTTATAGTTTCTGTTGAGCAGCAGAATTAATAATTGAACTTAAATCAGATCCTGGAAATTTACTGACAAGATCCAGTGTCTAGGTGACATTGACTGGTTGGAATAGTAGTCTAGTGAGTAGTGGTAACAGAACTTAAGCAAGACACTAGACATGTACGGACCTCCATCATGTCTTGGTGGAAGTGACTGCGGCTGGAATAGTTGTCAAGTGAGCAGCAGGAATTGAACTCAAGTCAGCAACTGGACCTGTACTTACCTCCAACTTGTTGAGGTGGAAGTGACTGCGGCTGGGATAGTTGTCAAGTCAAGAATTACAAGCCAAGTCTTGTCAGGTAAGATAAACTATATTTCAATAACAGCCACGGCCTCAGTGGCATGCAGCCGAATCACAGATTGCGTGCTTAACTATGGTTTAAGTTCTTAGGTATGGGATATTGTGATCCGTCATTGTCTGCTGTCAAATGTGTGTTGCCTGTCATTTCAAGTACCACTTTTGGCTTTTGACATCTTCCTTTAAACCACAGGAAAATTTGGACATGTCTTTGCAGTCCTTACCCATTGAGAAGAAATTCCTATTTGATACTGTGTGTTGAAAATTTGTGTTGAATATTGAAGTTTAAGACAATTATTTATTAATTCCAGATAAAAGCAAGTTGTTCTACGCAATTCATTATCAAGTCTGTTATTTATCACCAGTATTAATGTGGTCAAATTATTTTGAATGAATATTTCATAAATTCCATATATTTACCTCAAACATCATGTTTATGACTTTAGTTCATGTCTAAAAGTATATTCAGTATGTATTTCAGTTTAATAAAGACATTAAGAAATTCTACAATTCCATGAAGTGAAATTAAGTAATAATTCCTGGACAAACAGAGAAGTTTGTTAAAAAATTTTGAGTTATCTCCCTTGGACTGGCATTACTCGTATATGTCACTTGCATTTCCAAATGTAGCATGATCCAACAAGGGAGGTCACATTTGGGTTGTTTACAAAAAGTGGTTCTTTATTACTTCACTTTACATGAGTCTAACTAACTTTTAAGAGCTCTTTTCTAGTTGGATTAAACAGTCTCAAATCACCCACTCCAGAAAGCCGAAACACTTATAAATCTGACAGAACATTCAATTTCATGCTGCATGCAAGCTATTTACATCACAAAAATTGTAAACCAAAAAGATTGGAATATTTGTTTTCACGGTTATAGACAGTGTTCCTGATTGAAATCAACGTGCTATTGCTTGAAAATCATTTTTTATTGGTATACACAAGAAATGTCATTCTGAAGTAGAATATTTGCAGAAATAAGAATTTTAAAAACATTTTGTACCTGTCAACATTTTCCGATTGGTTTCGGAAGTTGCTGATCGTATTTATATACACTGTATTGATAGACATAGGCCAAAGGACAGAATATCCTTCATATTTCAAGTGTGTCAGCCTTGATATTGTCACTTTACTAAATGAGAAGCAAAATCATACATGTATCAACCCGTTATAGACAGTAACATTAAAATATTTGGGTGCAGTCATTTGTTTTTTGTAAACCGCGACATGCTGTTTTTCGGAAAAATGACGATCGGTAATTTTCGTAACCATTGGACATTTCACATCACATAAATCTTTTCAACAGATCTTGGTAAGCAAAAAAAATAAATTATTCTCTATCAATCAAACAAAATTCAAAGGTTATTTTTTAACCTAGCTGTTTATTGACAAATTGGATATCTTAAAACGTAATGAAACACACAAGAGCTTTAACCCTTTGCATGCTGGGAAATTTGTCGTCTGCTAAAATGTCGTCTGCTGAATTTCTAAAATTAGCATTTTCTTAGATTTTTTTCAAAGAATACGATCATAATAGCAAACAGTTTGGATCCTGATGAGACGCCACATTCTGTGGTGTCTCATCTGGATCCAAACTGTTTTCAAAGACCATTAAAATTCGGTTCCCGCACTGAAAGGGTTAACACCTTACTGGTCAGGCCTGCAATGATTCCGTCTTTCTCTTTCAAGCTCGCATAAAGGCTTTAGAGCAATTTATGTCTCAAACAGACACTTATTATTATGGCCCCATAAAAATGTTTTTAATATTTACATATTTTCCACATTTTTACATCAAAAGCAACATGCCTCTTCGGTAAGTTCTCGATTCATTAATATCATCCTTTTAATCAGTGACATTTTAATATCTTAGCAACCATTATGAAATTTGTCTCCTGTTTATTGTTAATGACCGTACCATGTTGTCGACACCAAGGGTTTCAAATAACCAGTGCTCAATGTCATTAAAATGCACTTTTGTGTCATACGGAATACATTAGTAGCGCTTGCTGGTGATATATTTGTCAATATTACACCTCAGAGATATTGGTCCTTCTATATCTATATGACCGGTTTCAGTCTGTAAAATGCGGTAGAAAAACCTAAGAGTATATGGACCGGTCACTATTTTTTTGTATATTGTAGCGCCCAGCTCTATAGGGCTTGTAATTGTTATTTCATATCGTCAATATAAATGGAAAACAAGTCTGTTTGACGCTTTACTTTTTATTTCTCTGCCATTTAATGGCTTGTTATATAGCGTCAAAATTCAACTGTTACAGTTCTTGGCATAAAATGTTAACAAATAAACAATGTGTCTTAACGATTTGAGTGTCCACGTCGTCTTTTAAAAGGGTTACAGTCCACTAATAAATTAAGTGCAACGACACAGGCTTATTAAATATAAAATAGTAGCAAAAAAGCGTAAAACAATTTACAATTAAATAAATATGTTTCTTATTCTTATTCAGATTTATCAATAAAACGTACTTTAACAATGATCGTTTCCGTTACTTTAATATTTCGCTTAAGATGTTATGCGACAAGTGTTTAAAGTTATGAAAATTTTAAGTGTCCTCTTGAATAGCGAAAACCGCTCCTTTTATACCCATGGATGGGCAAAAACCCCAAACTGGACTAAGACCAAATAAAACCCACTTAAAACCCGTTTTGTCCCATCCCCGAAAATGCCCAAATAATGACCAACAAAAAGAACGCTCAGTCCCAAAAATAACCCATTTATGGAACGCGCTCCATGGATACCAGAAGGAAACGGGCAGGAACAATCGCCATATTGGAAATTAATAACAATCTATCAAAATTACTTAAACAATCAATATTTGACAGTAAAACCTACCGAATTCATAATAGAGAATGATCTTTTCATGTTTTCTCCGCAAGTTACAATAGACCAGACGATGCAAATAAGGTAGACTTTAACCTACGTCCCAGCATTCAAGACAAAATGGTGGAACACATGTTTGCAAACATAAACTTACGGACAATAACATTGGATTTAAAGGGTAAAATACAGTGCTTCACAATAAACACTGAGCAGTTATCTGTATAATTATTAGTTTTATGGAAAACTTGAGCGAATAGCGTCGTATATTTAAAACACACGAAGAATCTTTATCAAACAACAAGTGTAAAATATGAAACGACAAAATCATTGGAAAAGTTAACACAATTCACTCTACATTTTGCCTAAATGATTGATTATACAATATGCTCATGAGGTAAAAATGTATTTGTGAGTTGTTACTATCAACAAAACAATGGAGCTGTGGACACTCAGATAAATTCGATAATGTGTAGCTCAGGAAATAAAGTAAACAGGTAAGTACATTAAACAAATTATGAATGTTACATGTAAATGATATACATATGGTAAACTATTGAACAACAACAATGTGCGGGGCACATCAATATGGACCGTTCGGGGTTACACACCGCTATATATGCACTGTGTTGACGCGTTTTATTGAACAGCATTGACACTATTTCAGCTTTAACAAGAGTACAAAACTTAATTTAGAATAAACGACACGCTAACCTCAATGCCAACGTTAACGTTAATACATTGTTTAAAACAATAAAGTCGAAACGATATTCACTTCCATTTTCTATTCTCCATCCCTTTATCGAAACTCATTTTAAATCACACTATTTTATTGTATTCCTATCTAAGTTTACATAATGTATGATAAACACACAATCCGAAATACGTTTTGCATTCGTTTGATGCCTTAAACAAATAACTAACTATTAACAAAATACCACGTCCGACATGTCCTAAACATCCAGAGCATTTAGCTCCAACTGGAATGTTTCGTCAGAGAAACTACGTCACACAATTTACGTCATCGTTTGCGCATTCAGTTGCATGAAAAATAAAAGTACGCAAAGCCGGTTTAACACTGTACAGTGATACAGGGGATACTCTTCGGTGTAATATAAGAAATAGTAAACACCACTTCGGTCCCAATAGCATTATAGTGACCAGCCAGGCTTCGGTCCATATACAGTTTGTGGCTGCCTGGCTGGTCACTATAATGCCATAGGGACCTCATTGGGGGTTTACTATTTCTTAAATATCACACCTTCTGAATTCTTATTCAGTCCCATTATCAATCGTCTTATGAGAGCACCTTTCAGATAGTTTCTTGTGGTGAAAAATGATAAATCAAAATATCAAATTAAGCAGGATAAATTAGTTACATTCAAAAGGTCTTCATCTCTTTACAAAGTTTTATATTACTGAACCATAATTCAAACTTTTGAAGAACTTCAAGCTGACAAGGATGCTCAGCTTACAACTATCAATTAAAAACCTATTGCATGACAAAAGCCAAAAGCTTAATTAAAAAAAAAGAAATGTATATAGTTCTGTTATAAAAGTAGTTGATAAGAACAATAATTTGTCACCAGAAGTAGTCTTGGAATTGAAGCATGTAAGAAATTTGTTGATATGTGTTCTTACAAAAATGATGACACTTCAATAAAATTTTTGTTTTCTGATAACTGTTTCCCCCATAAGAAGCAAAGTGAAAATGGCTCTTGCAAACAGCATTAAACCAGAACAGCCTGTGAGTAACTCGCAGTCTGTTCAGGTTTTATGCTGTTTGCTGTTCAGCAATAACTAAGGGTTGGAAATGAAGCCTTTAAGAAACTTGAATCTAGTAAAAGAGGTCATCAATTAAATTTAACTTTCTATGGGACTACAAATGCGTCAAAATACGTATCTAAATGGTAAAGGGGCACTTTTTCAACTCATCTGCAATTCAAAGTTGTGTCAACACATAGTGAGCTGTTATGGATGCACCAACAGTACTGCCCCTGCGAAATGTTGTTCTGCAGTTCACGAATAATTCGTGAACAGTTCATGAACTGTTCGTGAGCTGAGTTCATGAACTGTTCACGAATAGTTCGTGAACAGAAAATGAGCCACGTCTGTGAAAAGTTCTTGAAATTTTAGTTCATGAACTGTTCATGAACACTAACGGCATGAAGTGTTCATGAAATATTATTGAAACCTAATGGCATGAAGTGTTCATGAACTATTCTTGAACCCTTATGGCATGAAGTGTTCATGAACTATTCTTGAACCCGTGTGTCATGAAGTGTTCATTAACTATTCTTGAACCATTATGGCATGATTTGTTCATGAACTATTCATGAACATCAATGGCATGAAGTGTTCTTGAACAGTTCATTAACAACACAATTCTTGAAAAATTCTTCAGGGTTTTGCTGTTCACGAACAGTTCATGAACATTTTCCTTCTATTTTTCAATGGCTCATTTTCTGTTCACGAACTGTAAGTGAATAGTTCATGAACCATAGTTCTTCAAGAGTTCATGAACTGAGGTGGCATGAAGTGTTCATGAACTATTCATGAACAAGAATTTGTCAATTTATGCAAAGGTTATCATAAGTGTTACTAAAGCTCAACAAACAGGTCAGGGTAAGAAGAAACAAGTCTTGTATTAGCACTTAACATATTGATAGCAACATATAACAATAATTTAAATATAACACTAATAACTGAGATACAAGTGGTTTGATAATACTCTTTAAATTTCATAATACAACTTTGCATTATATGTTCATGAATAATTCATGTATTGAAAAGATTATGAATAGTTTCATTTTCAGTTCAAGAATCATTTACTAATCAATGGTTTCCCTGAAATGGTTACACTTACAGTGCCAAAGAACTTGAAATGGAACCAATGGCTGATCAGTTCAGCCGGTAATTTATTAAAGACTTACATTTTCAAATATAACATAAACCATGTGCCTTCCGTTTCAATTTCCTGTGCACACAATATTCTTTCTTTGTAAAAACAGCAATGTAATGTACATTGAGTTCTTGATATCATCTTAAACTGTTCTTGAAATAAGATGTCCTTAAAACGTTCTTAAACTTGTCTTTTAAGTCTTCCAAGAACAATAATATAATAATGACAGATCCTTTTAAGAACATATTGGATTCTTAAAAAGTCCATCATACGTTCAAAAACATTGTGTAGACCTGTTTAAGAACATCAGAAGGAAACATGTTGTTCAAAAAAGTTCTTAAAGTGTTCAAGAATAGTTTAAGAATAATTCAAGAACAGGAAAGGTCCTTACAAAGTTATTGAAGTGTTCCTGAAGGCAGTTCTTGAACAGTTCTTGTACAAATGTTCTTAAAATTCTCTAGAACAGGTCAAGAACTCTAACTTACAGTGGTGAAAGTACTATGCATATTCATACTAACTTCACAGGTTTCACAAATCTACAAGATTTGTATGCTAGACATTTCAATATTACTTTCAAAAATATGTATGAAACATCTAGCACAAAGGAATTCATGAATTATTCATGATGGATCCTTAAAGTCTGTCTCAGAAAAGTCATTAGAAATACTTGTGCATGAAATGTTCATCACTAAGTATTTATGGTTAGATGAAGAACTGTTCATGAACTTTGAGATGTTCAACAATAATTCATAAACAGTTCATGAACATGTCTTAAGAACAGTTCATGTCCAAAAGTTCATGAACCAAGCTCAGGAACTTTTTCAGAACCGTTCATGAACAGTTCTTGATTGGCTTGAAGTGTTCATGAAATCATGAACAACATTTCGCCGGGGTGCTGAACAAATAGAATCATCAATTTGTCTTACTCTAGAAACTATAAAGTTCTGAAATCTGAGCTCGAAAGTCCATATAGCTACAATACAGGTTATGCATAAAGAACCATCTCTCAAAATTTTTCATGAAATTAAACTTTGCTGATATTGTTTATAATTGACATCTTACTATCCACAATTCAAACAAATACATTGACATATGTTTAATAGATAATAGCAATTTGTTACTTAATAGTCTTATAGTTTCTGCCCACAAGTCAGCTGGTGATGCTGCTTGACTATAAATCAAGTCAGCATAGTCTATTGTATCAAATGTTGTAGTATATTTTCCGTCACACAAAGCATTTTTCAGCATAGCTGTCGAATCCAGCTTTACATCTTAGCTGACCTTTGTAAGCTAGGTAACAATCAACTTGAATATAAAATTCCAGAGTACTTTTAACCCTTTGCATGCTGGGAAATTTGTCGTCTGCTAAAATGTCGTCTGCTGAATTTCTCAAATTAGCATTTTTTTCGATTTTTTTCAAAGAATACTATCAGAATAGCAAACAGTTTGGATCCTGATGAGACGCCACGTTCTGTGGCGTCGCATCTGGATCCAAACTGTTTGCAAAGGCCTTCAAAATTCGGTTTCAGCACTGAAAGAGTTAAGTAGTACCTGAGCCAACAAGGACCAATCAAGGGCAAGTTCTCTGTCCATGGAGCAAATCTTTTTCTACTTTTTGTTTTGTGAAATTATTCATACTGTTGATGTCTTTTTGGATTTTCAAATTATTTTAAGGGAGGAATACCAAAACCAACAACAACAAAAAAATAATTAGGTCGTACTATGTATAAGTACCAACTTCCCATGTAGTACTTACAGCAATACCAAGAAGTAACATCTTGTATCTAAATCAGTTTCCTGAAAATAAGATAGCTGTGATCTATAGATAGCTTGTGAATGGGAGAGATGGGGAAATGAACAGTTATTATCTCATGAAGCCAATTAACAATAGCTTGTTATGAGCTAACAGGAGGATAAATTGGGTAATCACTTGGCAGAAATGGAATGGGGAGAATACCTCCAATTTGGAGAAATAGGCAAATTATCATTCTGGTAGAAATGGCTTATTATCATTCTGTTAATAAATGGGAGCTTCTCTGTTTGCTGTGTAACCTAATTAGACAACCCTGTTAGAGACCGGTTGGAATGGTAATAATGCTATTAGTCACGTGTAACTTGCATTTTTTCCTCAGAATCATTCATCATTCTCATCAAAGGTACAGTTACCCAATTGGTAATGGGTGTAGGTTGGGTATGATATGGTTTGCACAAAAAACAACATATAACTAACTAAAAATGGTCTATATTGTTTCAACTTGATTTCCCTTTTAAAAGTATAATTTAAGTTGCTAGAACTATTAACCCATTTATGCCTAGCGTCTAGCAAAAAAGACCTTGGCAAACAGCGTAGACCCAGATGAGACGCCACATGATGGCATCATCATGCGGCGTCTCATCAGGGTCTGCCCTGTTTGCTTAAAGGAATTTCTCTAAGAAATATTCTAAATATAGAAATAAATATACTAGACATCCCTAATTTTGGAAATAAATTGATCCAATTTAGAAGGATGGGAGAGTCCACTAGGCATAAATGGGTTAAACAAGCTTAATAATATCATGGTTGATACTGTGTCTGCTCAACAATCTGAAGGTTTCCACACATTGGAAAGATCTTCTATGTAATTTTTTACCACCCTCGAAGAAAAAGGAAATTAAGGCATTTGCATAAGGTGTCATCCCAGATCAGCCTGTGCAGTCTGCAAAGGCAAATCAGGGACAACACTTTCCGCCATAACTGGCTTATTGCAAAGAAGATACTTAATTCAAACGTAAATAATATAAAGGTAAAGCTAGTGTCGTCCCTGATTAGCCTTTGTGGACTGTGCAATGAGGCTAATCTGGAACGACACTTTACAAACATGTGTTAAGCCCAGATTTCGTAGAATGTGTCTCATTTATACCACTTACTTATCCTCTTATCCTACCAAGGATTAAGCATTTTTGAAAAATAAAGCAAACTGTGAATCTCAAGAAACTCAGGAGAGAAATTTGTGTTCTTATCGAATTCTTTAATAACATAACACCAAATATAAATATTTTTTATTTCGTTTATGAGCTTTTGGCTTTCGATGCATTAGAGTTTAAATAAATAGTTATAAGCTAAGCTTCTTTATCAAGTTTCCTAATAGTTAAAAAAACAACTGCTGAAACGCTGATCTTACACTGGGATTAGATTGAAGAACAGTGCACCGAGAATGAACATTTAGATAGCACATGTTTAAGGGACTTCCTAATATACATAAGACAAATGTATTTAAAGTACAACTAGTGTATTATTTGAGTAACCCCATGTTCTTCGCTTCTCCTTCTGCTCCTATGTTTGTCACATAATCAATATACAATATAATTGACTAACATCAGCCCCATATACATCTCACATACACAAATGTAGTTTTTTCAAGGGCGTTTTGTTAGTAGGCATTTTCTTAAATGACTTTATGTTCAGGTACACAAAGTCAAGAACAATTAGAATTATATACTAACATACAAATGCATCAAATCATGCTTATGACATAATGCTAATGTCAACATAATAACAAGCTTTCTTTTTTTCAATACGCTATTAAAACCAATTAGATTGGGGTTACAAAGACTAAAAGCCAATTTTATGACTTGGTATGCATTTAATTGATAAATGTTAAGGTCTCTAGGGAAAACCTGACTTCATGCATGTGGGTAAAATAATTGTCATAGATCAGACTGTAAAGTTTACACAGGTTAATTTGGAACAACACTTTCCACCTATACTAAATTTTCATTTAGAAACAAGATGTGTTAGTGAAACACTATGTCCCCCCATATATTTGACCTTTGACCTTGAAGGATGACCTTAACCTGTCACCACTCAAAATGTGCAGCTCCATGAGATACACATGTATGCTAAATATCAAGTTGCTATATTCAATATTGCAAAAGTTATGGCCAATGTTAAAGTTTGATGCAAACAAACCAACAGACAGACATGGAAAAAACAATATGTTTCCATGATAGACTCGGAAACATGAAAATATCAATTTGATGAAAAAATTCCATAAAAGCCGAAAGTGTCATCCTTGATTAAGATAAGCAGACAGGACAGGCTAACCTGGAACTAAAATTGAGTCGTGTTCTGAGAAAACTTGGCATAATGCATGTGCGCAAAGTGTCGTCACAGATTAGCCTGTGCAGTCCGCAGGGACGACACTTTCCGCTTTTATGGTATTTTTAGTTTCAAGGAAGTCCCTCCTTACTGAAAAACAAAATTAGGTGGAAAGTGTTGTCCCTGATTAGCCTGTGCGGTCTGCACAGTCTTAGATCTGGGGCGACACTTTACTCACATGCATTATGCCCAGATTTCTCAGAACACGACTCAATTTATCACATGCATTTAGTCTGCTTATCAATTTAGTAACATTTGTTTCACATGTAATACAATACTCTTACTAAAGGCAGAAGGGTCAACCATAGACCCCTAACCCCTTAAATCCCTTGAAATTCCTTTGATGCCCACTTTGGTATCTATCTGTTCAATGACTGTTAATGCATTAATTACATCCATTTGTGATCAAGTAATCCTATACCACAATAATCTACAGAACTGTCAATACTACTAATACCTCTGTCAACAAAATAATCAGGCCCTGATTAGATTCCAGATACTGATGGTTTGAACCATGATAAGAAAATCATAAAATTATTTACAAATACATGTGCGAAGATATGATTCAGTGCATCCTTTCAGATTGCAGGTAAGATTCTGCATTGCACTCACTAAATTTTCACATCTTTCAATATTCATTTGAGCCTTGTAATGGGAAAATGGGGCTTAATGCACTTTCGTAAAGTAAAACTGTCGTCCCAGATTAGCCTGTGCATTCAATCAGGGACGACACTTTCTGCCTTGAGTGGATTATCCATAAGAAGCAACTTCCTTTAAACAAATAATACCATAAAAGCTGCATGTTTTGTCCCTGATTAGCCTGTGCGGACTCATTAACAGGCTATAAATCTGAGGCAACGCTTTACACATGTACATTAAGCCCTATTTTCCCAAAGCACAGCTTATTTATTTCTGATTTTTTTTTTATATAGTTTTTCATATATGTGCAAAATGACATTGAGCATTGGATATTAATTTCAGTGTCCACACATGCAAGCCACATGATTTCTTATACAACAAGAACTGCAACTCCATATCTTCAAGAACATTTTCATACTGGAAAAGGGCTACGGGCAAAGGGCAGTAACTCCATAAAACAATGCTTCTATTGCACAGAACTCTTCCTTAAAACTAGTTGAACCATGTATGAAGTTTGAAGTTGGTAACTTGACTTATTTATGCCTAGCGTCTACAAAAAAGGACTTGGCAAACAGTGTAGATCCAGATGAGACGCTGCATGATGCGGCATCTCATCTGGGTCTGCGCTGTTTGCTTAAAGACAATTCTGTAAGATATATTCTAAATAAAAAAAAAATATGCTAGACATCCCTAATTTTGAAAATAAATTGATCCAATGTTGAAGGATGGGAGAGTCCACTAGGCATAAATGGGTTAAATAAATTCAAAATTATGCCCCAGACTAAAGTAAACAAGACACACTTGTGGTCAGACAGACCAGTTGATTAACCCATTTATGCCTAGTGGACTCTCCCATCCTTCTAAATTGGATCAATTTATTGCCAAAATTAAGGATGTCTAGTATATTTATTTCTATATTTAAAATATTTCTTACAGAAATTCTTATAAGCAAACAGCGCAGACCCAGATGAGACGCCGCATCATGCGGCGTCTCATCTGGGTCTACGCTGTTTGCCAAGGCCTTTTTTCTAGACGCTAGGCATAAATGGGTTAAAGAATATCCCTGATATGTGTGGTAAATGTTATTAACATCCCCTTGCATATTACATAAAACCATCCATGGCTTTAAATAAAGGTCGACTATAAACAATATGGCAAATAAACAGTTTTTTGTTACAAAGGAAATTGTTATTCACTGGCTAGATCGTTAATAGATTTTAAAATAGTATTCAATACTGGTAAAATGTATGCCGAAAAAATATGCTTGCACTTAAAAAATAAATTTTGGCTTGATGTTTTGAAAAACTATATATTGAAATATTGAAAAGCTGCCAATATTGAATTGTGATGATATTCTGGATATGCCTCTTTTTTATAATCATAATTTTAAAATTAGCAATAGCTATATCTATATCAAATGTCTATATGAAAGAGGTATTCGGTTTGTGAGAGACATAATGGTAGAAAGAAACTACTTTATTTCCAAAGAATCTTTGGATACACAAGTTGGAACAAACGTAGACTTCCTATTGTACCAAGGATTAATAAACACAATAAAGAAATACATTGACAATTTTGAAGACCTGCCAAATTTTGACAAAAACACTCAAGGACCTATATTACCAACTTACATAAAAAAATAGTAGCCAGCCCTAAGGCCAGAGTTTTTTAATTAAAAGATTTTCAGATTTTTTTCCAAAACATGTTCAGTAGGAGGACGGAAAAAAAAAAAAAAAAAAAAGATGGTGACCAAAAATGCACTATGCTAAAAATGTTATAGTATGAAGGTCTTTGTATATTTCATGACCAAAATAATAAATGTCAATGAAATTTATTATGTTCTAAACATTCTCATACAAATCTTTAGCAATAAACACATTTATTAAAGGACCTGCATTTCATTCATACGAATATAATTATAGTTGCATAATTTTCTTTTATCCGAAACAGTTTCTGTTACAAATGAAAATGCACAAACACGCAAATATGTCTTTTGCAAGTAATTCCTTTTAAGACAAAATGAACATCTGAATTAAAAAAAACTCTGGCAAAGTCAATCTTCAAATTAAAAAAATCTTAATCTGTCGTCCAATCCCCCATGTCACTGCCTAGGCACTTTAATATTCCTCTATTAAATCAACATCTTTTATATGTAATTCAAAAATGAAACACGCCAAGTGTTGCTCGAGTATTAAAAGAAAATACAAACCAAAATCTATTAGTTACAAAATTAACAAGATTAAGCTTGTGATGGTTTAATATTTAAAATTGTAAAACACAAAGCTGTACAAGTTTCCCACTACAATCTTATAGCAAAGAGGAATTATGTAGAGATAGAATAACACATTTTTAATACATTGCACCTTGAAAAAAGTGGCTACAGTATGTCCTTCAATGTTACATTTTGATGAAAAACAGATCTTTTAAAAGTCACTATAAAAGTCACATATACCACCTTGCCAAGACTATCAAAACAGATTTGTATTTTATCAGTTATAAAGCAATTAACCCTTTGCATGCTTGGAAATTTGTGGTCTGCTAAAATGGCTCTGCTGAATTGCTACAATTTATTAGCATTTTCTTTGATTTTTTTCAAAGAATACTATCAGAATAGCAAACAGTTTTGATCCTGATATAAGACGCCACGTTCTGTGGGGTCTCATCTGGATCCAAAACTGTTTGCAAAGGCCTTCACAATTCGGTTCTCACACTGAAAGGGTTAATATAAAAAATAAATAAAATCATTATTTTTGGTCAGCCTGCTAATTGCAATGACAGGTTTGCCAAATAATGAATATATTGCATATGTTAAATTGTAAAATTTCTTAAATAATTTACAAATGGTTTACCTGGCGGATGGAAGGTAGCAGTAATTCCTCCTCATAGCCATTAGGACATCAAATGCATTTTCTTTTATAATACTACGATCCTGTGGGGTTTGGTACTTTAAAATAGCATGTATGCATTTCAATTCGCTCTCGACCAAAACATTCACTGGCATAGATGGGTCACACTTAACCTTATCTGTGTCAATCATTGTCTTAGACGCTTCAAGTGAAGCGATTTCGTCGTGTTCATTAACATGTTTGCGCACAACATCGCCAATTGATTGGTCACTAGTGGCTTTGATAAATTGTTTTGTTGTTTTAGCATCCTAGTAAATAATAAGTCCAAACCAGTATAAAGTCATCGGGGTCTCGCCACCATATTGAATGTTTTCAGTAAAAATGATCGATGTTACAGAAGCGCTTATGATACATTTACACGCGATATCGGTAAACGCTTTAAATAAATTACTTCTCTAAAACCCGACACGCGTTTTGTGTCTAAAACCCGGCTTTTGGCACCCGAAAAAAAAAATCCGAGATTGAAATTATATAATTTTTTTTTTTTTGGTTTCGTCAAAAATAAGAGTCGGCTGGTCCGAAAATCTATTTATTAAAAAACTCTGGCCTAAAGAAGAGAAACATATTTATAAAACATTTAGATTAAAAACAATGACATTCCAGCTTGTGATACTAACTGGAATTCAACATTTTTAAATATTGAATGGAAAAAAGTACATGCATTTGTATTCAATATAACTAAAGAAACTTATATCAGATGGCTCCAGTTCAGAATAGTCCACAGAATATTGGGGACAAAATCCCTAATGTTCAAAATGACAATTGTGGCTAATAATGTATGTACATTCTGTAATTTGGAAGTTGAAAATATAATGCACTTGTTCTGGTACTGTCCACATACCCAGGAAGTTATTAAATTTGTTATTGATATTGTTCGTAGAAGTAGACCAAGCATACATATTTACATTACATGTCAGGATCTAGTACTTGGAATTATTAATCCAAAAATGAATGATTTAAATATAGTATGCCTAGAGCTTAAACGGTATATCTTTTATTGTCAAAGAAAAAACCCAGAATTCCTTCAAACTACGGACTTGTTATCAGTATGAAACAAACTTTTGAAATTTACAGAAATACAATTAGATCAGAAGAAGAATTAAAAATATGGTCTCTGGTTAAAATATTTACTGACATCTCATATAATGACATAACCAATCATAACTCATAATATAAATAATGCTTATAACATATTTATTTGTTGTCATTGTTGTAAACTCTGAATTATCAGTTTTCCGTATACAATGCAATTCAGCACTTTCTGTTTTATTCTCATATGTGCAATATTTTATGTTGATATACATACTTATATTCAACATTAATTTAGTTTGTATTGTATAATGTGATATGAATGTATGTTGAATGTACTACAGTTATATTGATTATATTACATTTATGTACCCATCAAAATGCTGTACATGAAATACTTTGTGTTATGTTTTTTGTATGCCCCCCTTCGAAGAGAAGGGGGTATATATTGTTTTGCACATGTCGGTAGGTCGGTAGGTCCGTCCACCAAATGGTTTCCGGATGATAACTCAAGAACGCTTATGCCTAGGATCATGAAACTTCAAAGGTACATTGCTCATGACTGGCAGATGACCCCTATTGATTTTGAGGTCACTAGGTGAAAGGTCAAGGTCACAGTGACTCCAAATAGTAAAACGGTTTCCGGATGATAACTCAAGAACGCTTACACCTAGGATCATGAAACTTCATAGGTACATTGAACATGACTCGCAGATAACCCCTATTGATTTTCAGGTCACTAGGTCAAAGGTCAAGGTCACAGTGACTCTAAACAGAAAAATGGTTTCCGGATGATAACTCAAGAACGCTAACGCCTAGGATCATGAAACTTCATAGGTACATTGATCATGACTGGCAAATGACCCCTATTGATGTTCAGTTCACTAGGTCAAAGGTCAAGGTCACAGTGACAAAAAACATATTCACACAATGGCTGCCACTACAACTGACAGCCCATATGAGGGGCATGCATGTTTTACAAACAGCCCTTGTTTTTGTTGTAAAATACTTGAAATATAACACAATTATAAAAAAAAAAAAAGTTTTTTGTTACATATTATAACATAAATTTAAAATGCAAACCTAATATGCTGTCATAGCACTTAGGCCAAATTTACAAGCAGACACATTTTCTTTTGAAATTGTTTTGGAAAAGATCAAAATAGCAACTACTGTTCACAAGGTGCAAATTAACACAACAGGTATATCATTTTGATTAGACAGAACTGCAACAGTTTACTAATAGATTCATGTTGCAGAGTTCAATTGGCCTTGTATTTACTAAACCTATTAACCCATTTATGCCTCAAGCGTCTAGAAAAAAGGCCTTGGCAAACAGTGTAGACCCAGATGAGACGCTGCATGATGCGGCGTCTCATCAGGGTCTGCGCTGTTTGCTTATAGAAATTTCTGTAAGAAATATTCTAAATATAGAAATAAATATACTAGACATCCCTATTTTTGAAAATAAATTGATCCAATTTAGAAGGATGGGAGAGTCCACTAGGCATAAATGGGTTAAGTTTCCTGTAAGGATCTTCAGACAATGTGCGGTCTGACCCTCTGCTCTCTGGAGTGCTTTATTTAAGCTTTCCTTATACAATGATTGAAACACTGATAAACACTATTACATAAAATGCAACTATCAAAAAGAACAAAAAATGAAGAAACAAACAAACATAATGCCTTTGATACAACAGTAAACCTAAAAAAACAATATTATTTCAGTCAGTCTCAAAACAGTTACAAAAAACATCCATCATACTTATGCATAACAGCAGACCAACCATTCTAATAAAATTTGTTTTCTAATCTGAAGCCCTAGAATATTAGCGTAGCCATCTGTTGTTAATAATTCCTGTTCCATCATCAGTAACAGTGCAGGGGCCATACAAGTCCTCATTTTAATTTGCTCCAAGCTGATTATCAGTGAATTTAATTGACCACAAGTGGGCCAGACAAAATGACATGCCTCTAGGCACATGGAACAAGAAGAAGCCATCAAAGGCACACAGAACACATCATCTACAACCTTCTTGCACTGAGCTTGGTAACAGCCCTAGTGCTGAGCCCTGATAATTGAAAATTTACATCTCACACAGGAAGTTTATGAAGAGGAAGGTAATGCACTTTTCATGTCAAAAGATCCTACTGATAGGCCCATACTGGCTGGGTATCTCATTAATTCACCAGGTGTTTATTTAAACTTGGCATGGATATACATGGTTCTAGCTATTAAACCTGGCTCTGGGAAAACGGGGCTTAAACCCTTTCAGTGCGGGGAACCGAATTTTGAAGGCCTTTGCAAACAGTTTGGATCCAGATGAGACGCCACAGAACGTGGCGTCTCATCAGGATCCAAACTGTTTGCTACTCTGATAGTATTCTTTGAAAACAATCAAAGAAAATGCTAATTTTAGAAATTCAGCAGACAACATTTTTGCAGATGACAAATTTTCCAGCATGCAAAGGGTTAAACCTGGCTCTGGAAAAACAGGGCTTCATGCTTGCCTATGTTCAAGATGGGTCAGTAATTAGCCTGTGCAGTCCACAAAGGCAATTCAGGGACTACAGTTTCCGTCTAGGGTGGGTTGTGCAGTCCACACAGGCAATTCAGGGACTACACTTTCCGTCTAGGGTGGGTTGTGCAGTCCACACAGGCAATTCAGGGACTACACTTTCCGTCTAGGGTGGGTTGTGCAGTCCACACAGGCAATTCAGGGACTACACTTTCCGTCTAGGGTGGGTTGTGCAGTCCACACAGGCAATTCAGGGACTACACTTTCCGTCTAGGGTGGGTTGTGCAGTCCACACAGGCAATTCAGGGACTACACTTTCCGTCTAGGGTGGGTTCTTGTTTAGAAGAGACTTCATTTAAAAGAAAAATACCATTAAAGCGGAAAAGATTCTCCCAGATTAGCCTGTGCAGACTTCACAGGCTAATCTGGTACAATACTGTACTCAAATGCACTTTTTGTTTCTTTGTTACAAGCTATGTTGAGCTAATGATTTTGCACTTATTTTTTTGTTTTGCACAATTTTGCTGATTATTATATTATGTTACTTCTTAAAAAGTTATTTTGGTTTTGATGTTTACATAGAGCTATTATATGTTTTGTAAAATGTTGTGTTTATTCATTAAATAGGGTCAATTAATGTAGAAAATACTGTGATACTTATGTTCATAGATCTTTGTTCTTTTTCTTTTTGATCATCAAATGAAGTTAAATTATGCTTGTATATGCAATGATTAGACAGAAAATGTTTATTGCACATAAATTATAATCTTCCCAGTATGACAGTCTCCATTTTGGTTGTATTTAACAATTGATCAGACAACATGACTTCCCTTGAAAACAATATACAACTTTCTATATTTAACATGGTGACTAGAGATGATACAAGATCATTTAGCATGAACACTGAGCAATATTTCATTTTCAAAGAGAAATTCACATCATTGATAAAGACTAAAGAGAAGCCCGCTTTTGTAGTCTGCTCTAATTCTTTAATGTGGTTGCTGGGTTTCACACTAATAAGATTTTAATTGCCATGGTGATAAGCAAATAGTTAAAATATAGGTCACATGCTAAATAGTCATGCCTCAGTTTTCAAAATGTGGGCACCCCTTTGATCTCATGTGTTGTATTATTAGAACATTACAATACCCACGTGATCAACCACGTGTTAAGGATTCCCGCTTTATCCCGCTCCGGTGATAAGCCCTGCGCATTAGCTATCTAGTAGCGCAACTGTATAGACGCTCATATGCTACTGTAAATATGTAACAATAAAATCGTAGAATAGAAGCTCGTGTATCTTGTGATATTGCCTTCACATTAGTGTTGACACTCACATAATAAATACACAATATACAACATGGTGTCAGAATAACAGACTTAACGTTCACATAAACTGATATCAACTGGATTTCGTTCACGACGCGCGGGATACTAAACAGTGACAATGAATATGTCAGGAATTACACCGCCCAGCATGGACTGGGAGAGTTCAAATCTACCTGAAGCATGGGAAAAGTTCAAGCGTCACACCGAACTTGTGTTCAAAGGACCATTAAAGGACAAAAAAGAAGAAGAAAGAATCGCCTACGTTCTTCTATGGATTGGCGACAAAGGGCGAGACGTATATCAAACTTGGCAGCTCTCCGACGAGGAAAACAAAAGTCTAGAGGCACACTACAAGAGATTTCAAACGTACGTGCAGCCGAAACT
The DNA here is from genome assembly GCF_020536995.1 of Dreissena polymorpha. Classification (NCBI taxonomy): domain Eukaryota; kingdom Metazoa; phylum Mollusca; class Bivalvia; order Myida; family Dreissenidae; genus Dreissena; species Dreissena polymorpha. The sequence goes on along the minus strand of NC_068355.1, from coordinate 184,166,659 downwards.
CAACTCTGTCTTCGCCAGATTTCGTTTTTACAATGAAGTCCAAGCGGCAGACTCAATCAACAAGTTCATCACCCGACTCCGCCTTAGAGCGCAAGATTGTAAATTTAAAGACAATGGCAACCAAGACGAGATGATCCGGGGCAGACTAGTGATCGGTACCAACAACACACGAATTCGTGAAAAACTGATCAACGAGGGTGACAAATTGACTCTCGATAAGGCAATTCAGATTGCTCAAAGTTTCGAATACTGCCAACATCAAATGGCATCAATGAACATTGTTTCCAATCAAACCGGTGCAACGTCAATGACGGCAACACCAGTGGACGCTATCGCCTCCAAGCGGAAATCAGGACCGAAACGACGCCAGGCAACGCACAAGCAGTACCCACAACAACAACAACAGCAACACCGTGGACAGCAACCCTGTGACAACTGCGGCAACAACCATGGGCCAAACAAACAATCCTGTCCTGCCTTCGGAAAGAAGTGCAGAAAGTGCCACAAACTCAACCATTTTGCCTTTAAGTGTAGACAACAACGGAGTGCGCACAAGTCAGTGCATGACATTGACAATAGTGTTATGGAAGGTGCCTGTGGACACAGTGACAGTGGTTCCGGCGACACCTTAGAGTACTTCGTTGACGTGGTAAGTGCACATTCTTCACAATCTCCAGACCGTGCATTTGTACAAATTTCAATTGGGCCAAATATGACTCCGGTCAATTTCAAAATTGATACAGGAAGTGAGTGCAATATAATCCCTCACGATACATTTCGCAATCTTAAGCTGAGCAGCCCATTGGAACCCCCCGACAGTAAACTCACCTCATACTCAGGTGACCTAATTAAGGTTATAGGTAAAGTACGTCTCCCCTGCTCCCACTTATCAGACAAAATAGACGCATTATTCTATGTAGTCGGAAACAAAGCCCCTCCACTACTTGGCCTCAAATCATCACTTGATCTAAAATTGATCAAATTGACATATTCAGTTGAAAATTGCCCAAAAGAGCAGACGCCTCTTACCAAGGACACTGTGATGTCCGAATTTAAAACGCTATTCAGCGGTGTAGGGGAAATCCCAGGTTATGCCAAATTGCATTTGAAAGAAAATGCAGTCCCCGTCGTGAACCCCCCGCGCAAAGTCCCAGAAGCCCTAAAATCTAGGTTAAAGGCTGAGCTTGATCGAATGGTTTCCGATGGAATCATCACAAAGGTCACCGAACCAACCGCGTGGGTTAACAGTACAGTTCTTATAGAGAAACCTAAGACAGGCAAACTCAGGGTATGCAAAGACCCAAAAGCTTTGAATGACGCTATTTGCAGGCCCCATTACCCAATGCCGACGTAAGAAGACGTTACGAATGACTTATCCGGAGCTACGCACTTTAGCATCCTTGATATCACACATGCCTATTGGAGTGTGAAACTTGACCACGAGTCGTCCCTACTGACGTGTTTTTCGACACCGTTTGGAAGGTACCGCTACCTACGACTACCGTTCGGAATTAGTTCCTCGGGTGACATTTTCATGCAGAAATGCAATGAAATTTTTGAAAATTCACCAGGAGTCCATTGTATTGTCGACGACATTCTTATAAGTGGCAGGTCAAGGGCAGAGCATGATCAAAACTTGCGCAACGCGCTCAAACTTGCTCAAAACAAGGGTGTCCGTTTTAACCCGGACAAATGTATTATAGGTGGGACTGAAGTGCCATTCTTTGGTCATGTTGTTTCAAGTCAAGGTCTGAAACCCGACAGTAGCAAACAAAACACAATTACGGATCTTAAAGCCCCCCAAACTTGAGCCGAGTTAGAGACTTTTCTAGGCATGGTCAACTACCTGGCAAAATTCGCGCCAAATCTCGCAGAGATTACAGCTCCCCTTAGGAGCCTCTTGCAAAAGGAGGTAGAATTCCTCTGGGATGACCCTCAATCGCGCGCTTTCGAAAAAGTCAAGGCCGTGATTACGAATGCACCAGTTCTAGGTTACTTTGACCCCAAGGAGCCCCTTGTGCTTGAATGCGACGCCTCTCAAAACGGGTTAGGTTGCTCCCTGTGGCAGAAAGGTAGGCCAATTGCGTATGCTTCAAAAAGCTTGACCGCAAGTGAGAAGCTGTATGCAAACATTGAACGCGAACTACTTGCAATTGTGTTTGACTGCAAGCGATTCCACCAACTGACGTACGGACGACACGTGACTGTTCACAGTGATCACAAACCGATTTCGTCAATCATAAAAAAACCTCTATCGGCAGCGCCTCCAAGGCTGCAGAGACTACTTCTGTCATTACAGAAATACGACATCACTGTGCAGCATGTGCGTGGTAAAGACATACCCGTCTCAGACTATCTGTCAAGACACTCAGTTAATGACACGTACCCAACTCTAATTGACGGATTGGACACACACGTTCATTCGGTTAGAAAGCAACTGCTGGTGACTGACAGACGTTTAGAAATAATCAGACAGGCAATTCGTGACGACAGTCAGATGCAACTTCTAAAGCAGACGATACTCGATGGCTGGCCAGAATCTCGGTCAAATTGTAACCCCGTGATTACGGAATTTTTCAATCATAGGGATGAGCTGTCTTATGAGGATGACCTAATTTTCAGAGGTCAAACACTCCTTATTCCGAGATCTCTGCAGCCCGACATGATCAGACAGGTACACATAGGTCATTTAGGCGTGACAAAGACCCTGCAGCGGGCAAAAGACTGTATGTTTTGGCCTGGCATGCAAAAGCAAATCTCAGAGCACATTTTACAATGCCCAATTTGTCTCACTCACAGAGACTCGAATGCTAAAGAGCCAATGATTACATCAGAATTCCCAGACAGGCCTTATCAAGTTTTGTCAACAGACCTGTTTCATTTTGACAATAGGAATTACCTACTGACAGTGGACCATTATTCGAATTTCTTTGAGATTGACTTTCTACCGGACACAAAGTCGTACACAGTAATTTGAAAATTGCAGACACATTTTGCTCGCAACGGAATTTGCGACGTGCTGCATAGTGACAATGGACCTCAGTTCTCTAGCACTGAGTTTGCTGACTTTGCAAAATCGTGGCATTTCACACACGCCACATCATCGCCGTTACACTCGCAAGGAAGCTGTTTAGCCGAGTGAAGTGTGGGCATCGCCAAAAAACTTATGAAAAAGGCTAGGGATAGCAATCAGAACATCTATGTCGTACTATTAGAGTACCGAAACACACCACTCAACAGTGGCTACAGCCCTGCACAGCTGTTACTCAATCGCAGAACTAAGTCAGTATTACCGATTACAAACAAAGCGCTGTGCCCCCAGGTTATCAATGCCCGCAAGGTCAAACAGTGTTCAAAATACACTCAAGCGAGAAGCAAGCAGAACTATGATAAGTCGGTCAAATCCCTCCCGCATCTAAATGTAAATAACCCTGTTAGGATACAGATGGGTAAAATTTGGGTTCAGGGAAAAGTGATACAAAAGCACTGTCCAAGGTCTTACACCGTACAGATGCGAGAAGGAGTAGTGTATCGCAGAAGTCGCATTGCGTTACACAAAACTAACGAAAATGATTTAGACATATCTGTACCCGACTACAACATCCTTGCAAATACCCCTAAGGAACCCCAATCAGCTGCTTCAGCCAAGACTGCCCAGGTCATAGCTTTAGACAATTCTTATGCAACACGGTCTGGGAGAGTAGTTAAGAAGAATGCGCGCTTCTACGGAGCGGAGTATGATGAGTTGATTTTATAATCATTCAATACGCAGACAACTTCATGTTCTATAATTATGCATAAACTTTAATCTTGTTATATTTTGATTTATGCATAGCACACAGAATCAATAAAAAACAAACTCGGTACATAGAGTACTTAATTTGTGTTCTATAATCCTACTTGAATTTTCAACCTAGTTATATTTCGATTTAAACATACAGTTCAATTTTTTTTTATTCATGAAGAGGGAAATGTTGTATTATTAGAACATTACAATACCCTTGTGATCAACCACGTGTTAAGGATTCCCGCTTTATCCCGCTCCGGTGATAAGCCCTGCGCATTAGCTATCTAGTAGCGCAACTGTATAGACGCTCATATGCTACTGTAAATATGTAACAATAAAATCGTAGAATAGAAGCTCGTGTTTCTTGTGATATTGCCTTCACATTAGTGTTGACACTCAGATAATAAATACACAATATACAACATCATGTTCTGAAAGTTATAATTATCTATTGTAGGAGGGGTTTAATTTTCTTTCAAACTATACTATAATTTTTTAATAAAAAAGTAAAAATGACTAGCTTACCAGCTTTATTATGAATGGGTTAATAACATGTAATTATATTTTATTCAATTCCTTTTATGGTATGTGGTAAAAATGTCATTAAAGCAAAATAAATAATCTTCCTATGCTTAGGTTTGCATCCCAACATCTAGGGGATTAACAAGTTAATAGATAAATTATTACTTCAAACATCATGTGTTGGATATAAAAACTCTTTGATGTCAGTTTGAAAAAATATAGAGGTTTTTATCTGTAACAATTTATTTTGGCTACTTAAAAAATGGGTACATATATAAAAATGATTTCAAGTTTGAACAATCCTTCCATGTGAGCCTTGCTTTAAGGGGCTTAATACATGTGTTTAAAGTGTCCTCCCAGAGGCAAAGGCTAAACAGATGAGACACTTTCCACCTAAACTGGATTTTCGTTCAGAAAAGACTACCTACAAACAAAAATTTCAATAAAAGTGGAAAATATCGTCCCTGAATATCCTGTGCATACTGCACAGGCTAATCTGTGACGACACTTTACACACATGCATTAAGCCCCGTTTTCTCAGAGTGAGGCTTATATATCCCAGCTGTTATGCATTGCTATTTTCTGTGTACACAGATAATTAAATATTTGTTTGTTTTCTGCATTTTACTAAGACGTAATCATGATTAAAGATAATTATGGACTATCATGAGTTTTTATGTCCCCCACTATAGTAGTGGGGGACATATTGTTTTTGCCCTGTTTGTCTGTTGGTCTGTTGGTCTGTTGGTCCGTTGGTCTGTCTGTCTGTTTGCGCCAACTTTAACATTTTGCAATAACTTTTGCTATATTGAAGATAGCAACTTCATATTTGGCATGCATATGTATCTCATGAAGCTGCACATTTTGAGTGGTGAAAGGTCAAGGTCAAGGTCATCCTTCAAGGTCAGAGGTCAAATATATGTGGCCAAAATCGCTCATTTTATGAATACTTTTGCAATATTGAAGATAGCAACTTGATATTTGGCATGCATGTGTATCTCATGGAGCTGCACATTTTGAGTGGTGAAAGGTCAAGGTCATCCTTCAAGGTCAGAGGTCAAATATATGTGGCCCAAATCGCTTATTTTATAAATACTTTTGCAATATTGAATATAGCAACTTGATATTTGGCATGCATGTGCATCTCATAGAGCTGCACATTTTGAGTGGTGAAAGGTCAAGGTCATCCTTCAAGGTCAGAGGTCAAATATATGTGGCCCAAATCGCTTATTTTATAAATACTTTTGCAATATTGAATATAGCAACTTGATATTTGGCATGCATGTGCATCTCATAGAGCTGCACATTTTGAGTGGTGAAAGGTCAAGGTCATCCTTCAAGGTCAGAGGTCAAATATATGTGGCCCAAATCGCTTATTTTATAAATACTTTTGTAATATTGAATATAGCAACTTGATATTTGGCATGCATGTGCATCTCATAGAGCTGCACATTTTGAGTGGTGAAAGGTCAAGGTCAAGGTCATCCTTCAAGGTCAGAGGTCAAATATATGTGGCCCAAATCGCTTATTTTATGAATTCTTTTGCAATATTGAAGATAGCAACTTGATATTTGGCATGCATGTGTATCTCATGGAGCTGCACATTTTGAGTGGTGAAAGGTCAATATCAAGGTCATCCTTCACAAGGTCAAGGTCATCCTTCAAGGTCAAACATCATATAGGGGGACATTGTGTTTCACAAACGCATCTTGTTTATGCCCCCCTTCGAAGAAGAGGGGGTATATTGCTTTGCACATGTCGGTCTGTCGGTATGTCGGTCGGTCGGTCCACCAGGTGGTTTCCGGATGATAACTCAAGAACGCTTGGGGCTATGATCATGAAACTTCATAGGTACATTGATCATGACTCGCAGATGACTCCTATTGATTTTTAGGTAACTAGGTCAAAGGTCAAGGTCACGGTGACCCGAAATAGTAAAATGGTTTCTGGATGATAACTCAAGAACGCTAAGGCCTAGGATCATGAAACTTGATAGGTAGATTGATCATGACTCTCAGATGACCCCTATTGATTTTCAGGTCACTAGGTCAAAGGTCAAGGTCACAGTGACCCGAAATAGTAAAATGGTTTCCGGATTATAACTCAAGAACCCTTATGCCTAGGATCATGACACTTCATTGGTAGATTGATAATGGTTGGCAGATGACCCCAGTTGATTTTCAGGTCACTTGGTCAAAGGTCAAGGTCACCGTGACCCGAAATAGTAAAATGGTTTCCGGATGATAACTCAAGAACGCTTATGGCTAGGATCATGAAACTTCATAGGTACATTGATCATGACTGGCAGATGACCCCTATTGATTTTCAGGTCACTAGGTCAAAGGTCAAGGTCACAGTGACAAAAAAACATATTCACACAATGGCTGTCACTACAACGGAGAGCCCATATGGGGGGCATGCATGTTTTACAAACAGCCCTTGTTTTATATATAAAACATACACATGTTACTTTTATGTTAATGAATAAACACACACAATGCATAACTCGTCAACCAAACAACTCAAACAGACATTAGATTTGTTTATATTTCATCATTACATTTATATTCTGACAGAACAATTTTTTGAAAAACACCACCTTCAATAAAAAACTCAAATAAATGTACTGCCTTTAGAACTCAGTTTTGTGAGGAAAGTTTCATGTTGTGAGGTTTTTCTCATCAAGTTTCCGAATTTTCCTTGTTGATCAGTACTTTTTGTATGGTCAATTAATCTTGTTTTAATCAGACAGAACAGTAATCTGATAGCGCAAGGCCCACATGCATTCCATTTATGGTCAATTAAAACTGTAAACCTGGGCTCAATGATATAACGAGGGCACCCTGGCTAGGTGAGTACAGTTAACCTGCAAGTATGCTGTAGTTCTGCTAATAATAACACCCATCAGTACTGCTAAAAAATACATGAGCCTCAATCTGGGAAAACGGGGCTTAATGCAAGTGTAAAGGGTTGTCCCAGATAAGCACAGAATTGGCTCAATAGGGACGCCACTTTAAACATAAGGGGCTATTTCGTTCAAAGGAAGTCTCTTAAAAGCAAAATCCAGTAAAGGCAGAAATTATTATCCCTTATAAGCCAATGCTAACTGCACAGGCTAATCTGGCACAACATGTAACGCACATGCATTTAGCCCTGTTTTCCCACAGCAAGCATGTGAGTCCTGTCATTGGATTATTGCATGTACGTAAGGTGTCATCCCAGATACCACAGTGCAATCCAAACAGACGTATCAAAGATAACAATTAATACTGTGAAACAATTATCATTAATCGCCAAACATTGATTTTCGCATATTTCGTCAGTAGACCGATTGGTGGATTTAAGTTGCTTACCAATAATTATGTGTAGTGTTAAAACAAAAGGAAGACTGAAAGACATTAATATGCAACGTAATCAACGCACATATCCTGCACACAAATTGAGAAAAAATCAAAGTTGAGACAAATTTTGACCACAGTCTATTTGTTATACTAACGCGCGTAATACCCAGTCCGTACTTTATCTTTACTTTCTTCCTGCTGCTAAGGCTAGTATTCCATCTATCCGCATCCGTATCCGTATCCGCAAAATCATAATACGGACGCTATATTCCATTTATCCGCATACGTCGAGCGTATCTTTATTTTTGTATATGGATAAAACTAAGTATTATAATTGAGATAATTATTATGAAGGACAGGCCTGAATTTAAGTAGATATAAGGTACAAATCATCATTATGTCTGTAAAAGAATACAAATGATAAATACCTGAAACATCTTCTTTAAGTGCCTTGGCCATGCTTTTCCAAACATTTGAAGTAAAATCAGAGTCCCGATATGCAGAACTGAGTTAGTTGTATAATTCCGGGTAATTTTTCACGAATTTGATAGTTTTTCAGTTGATTTTTGAGATGACAGCTACTCTCATCATGCTAAATGCCGTCCGTATCTTGTCCGCATCCGCATTAGAATGCTCACTTGAAGTCTAAATTAAATGCTCTTTGTTCTTATTTTGCACATGCCGGGGCGGACAACTAGATTATAAAATAACTTGGCCGGACCCAACTTTTTCTTGCCAGGGGCAATAGGACAACAGTTAATGTTGAGCCCTGGAACTTCTTTTGGGGGCGCCTTTTGCGCATGCGGATATACGGATGCGGATGAATGGAATAAAGTGCATTTCAATTTGTTCTAAACCTGAAATTTCTGCTGATAAGGTTTTTCAGTTTAAGAACTAACCTCTATGATTTTCAACATAAAATTGCTGTACACTTTATAACACAAAATTATTTTCTTTATTGATAGTTTGTTAACATTGTATTGGGAAGCAACATTCTGCTAAAGATCTTGTTGGATGTGTTTTGGCATTTTTACTGATATTTATTACAAATCCCCAATAATCAAGTAGATATGCCCCTGTATTTTCAATTTTATGATGTCCTGCGCTTGAGGCGGATTTATGTGAGGACCTGGAGTGCGTCCCAGCACGCCTACCTAATTTGCATACTAGACTTACATAATTTGGGACGAAATTTGAATTATAGCTGAAATTTCAAGCTATTTAGTTGTTCCCAAAAGACATGACCCTGTGATGTCTATGATTCCAATATAATTTCAGCCCCTGCTGTGACCTGGCACAGGGCATGTCAGAACTTATCTGAGTTATGAAACCCAAGAGCATGTGCATTAAAGCACTTTGGAATATAGGCGATAGGCGGAAGATAATGCAAGGCTATAAATTACTGAATATGTTTAAACAATATTTAAAAATGCAATTTTTCAAGAATAACGCAGACAGGCTTATTAATTATTCATTCTAAATACATATAAAAAGTATATTGTAACAATTAATTTCATCCTAATTTCAGCCAACGAGGCACAAACATAATCCGCGGCTACGCCTCGGCCAGATTATTAGTACGCGGCGGCCGAATCGTGTGTTCACACGGTGTGGCACTCGGCATCGATCCGCGCAACGACGCCGAGTCTGTATTAACCTCGCATACTTACGCGGCGGATCGAGTTAAAAGATATCCACCTACATGTACATACATGTAAGTAGCGTAGAATTAATTACGCGCAACTGTTAATGTTTCGTTCGATTATCATTATTAAATTTGTAATTCGAAACACACTTCCGAATTTTAATGCTAACGGGACCTTTGGCAAATTCTAGCGTCAAATTAACAGAGCTAAAATATCCTTTATTTCATAAAAAGCGCGCGAAAATTATGCAGACATGTAGAACGTCGTTTGGAAAGTTTGGGTGTATTTTGTGCTGTATAAATACATGAACATCACGTCAGGTGTAAAATGCGTGTTCAGTGGGGAAAAAAGCCCCGATTATACGATATTTTATCATCTCTATAAATAGTAACAAATGCCAAAATGTATTTGATACTTAAGGAAATATCGAGAATGTTTGTGTATCGTAAATATTTACCAGCATTTGCTTTAAAACTGGAATATACGGGATTTTCGGGTAATTAGTAGCGATATTAACTTATAATATGAACAAAATAAAACGTGTTTATAAACGCATATTCAACCAATAGTTATAATAAGCTGATAATTAACAAAACAACAAATACGTCGTCACCATCTTGATTATTGATGTGGCTTCAAACTGCTAATTTTCTCAGCTTAAATTTAATGGTAAAATCAACATGAAATTAATTTATGAATCCACCATATGCTGGAGGCTTGACCACTTGTTTGTGCGAAAACATAATTATGTGACCTTGTTAATGTGTGAAATACATACACTACGGGCGGGAAACAAACTTTATTGGCCAGACACATTAACTATGCTTACATGTATATGCTAATACAATCCGCGCACAATGCATTTATTATGATTTTAATTATTATTATAATTATTCTTTCAAAATTTGTTAACTACATGTAGGTAATAATTTTAAAAAGATTTTTTATTTCATGATGCACATCGACTCGGCATCATGTCACGGATCGCGGCATGCCTCGGCGGACAGATGCAAAGTTTCGCGGCGAAATGCGACTTGCCGCCGCATACTGACGCGGCTTCAACGACTGACGCGGAATCGACTCGTTTCTTCTTGCCGCCGCAGATCGCGAAATACGTTTGTTCCGCTTTGGCTGTACTGTAGTGGGTTTATCACAGGGTGGCTTGCCCTACGCCCAACCCTCCCCCTTTTTAGCTCACCTGAGCGATAGCTCGAGGTGAGCTATTGTGATCACTCAGCGTCCGGCGTCCGTCCGTCCGTCCGTCCGTCTGTAAACAATTTGTAAACATCTTCTTCTACTAAACCATTGAGCCAATTTCAACTAAATTTCATGTGGAGCATCCCTAGGTCATGGGACAAAAGAATTGTTAAAAAAATTTGATCACATAATCAAGATGGCCGCCATGACCATATATGGTAAAAACCTTAAAACATCTTCTTGTCAGAAACCGCTCATCAGATTTTCAAAAAATTTCACAGGGATGACCTTTGAGGGCTCCCCTGAAAAAGTTGTTCAAAGAAATTTGATTCGTCAAAAAACATGGCCGCAGGAGCACGTTGAACTTTGCATGTTTATTCGTTTTTGCCTATTTTGTGAAAACTTTCAAAAATCTTCCACATTTTTTGTCCGATCCTTTCCAAATTTGCACAGTGTCTTTATATCAATGAGGACACAAACCCTACAAAAAATGAGCATTATTGGTCCATGAAGTACAGAATTACCTCCCCTTGAATTGAGAAAATGGTGTTTATGCAATAAAGTCCAAATTTTTCATCCAATTCTTTCCAAACTTGTAAGGATTTAGCATGGTTCAAACAAGGGAAACAACTACGGTTTATGCATGTTCTTTTTATTACAGATTTGCCTCCCTTTAATTCATTCAAAATCTCATTTTTACAGCAGAGATTCCAAATCTGACCTGTAAATGAGCCCCATATTTACTGCTGGTGCTATGTTACCTTTTTCCATTTGATCATTCTTAAGTATTGGTCTTGTAATGCTGCTACTGCTACTGCTACTGCTACTGCTACTGCTACTACTACTACTACTACTACTACTACTACTACTACTACTACTACTGCTACTTCTACTACTACTACTACTACTACTACTACTACTACTTCTACTACTACTACCACTACTACTACTACTACTACTACTACTACTACTACTACTACTACTACTACTACTACTACTACTACTAGTACTACTACTACTAGTACTACTACCACCACCACCACCACCACCACCACCACCACCACCACCACGTCTACTATTACTACTTCTACTACTACTGCCACTACTACTACTACTTTTACCACTACTACTACTACTACTACTACTACTACCACTACTACTACTACTACTACTACTTCTACTACTTCTACTACTACTTCTACTACTACTACTACTACTACTTCTACTACTACTACTACTACTACTACTGCTACTACTACTACTACTACTACTACTACTACTACTACTACTACAACTACTATTACTTCTACTACTACTACTACTACTACTACTACTACTACTACTACTACTACTACTACTACTACTACTACTACTACACAACCACCACCACCACCACCACCATTCACAGTTACAAAAAACGTATTCACACAATGGCTGCTACTACAACTTATAGCCCATATAGGGGGGCATGCATGTTTTACAAACAGCCCTTGTTTCTATGGGATTTTAACCACAACTGTTCATGTTTATCTCCGACACCTATTTTTAGGTCACCTGTCATGAAGTGACACGGTGAGCTTATGTGATCGTGTGATGTCCGGCGTCCGTTGTGCGTGCCTGCGTGTGTCTGTGCGTCCGTCCGTCAACAATTTGTTTGTGTAGACAGTATAGGTCACAGTTTGCATCCAATCTTGATGAAATTTGGTCAAAATGTTTATCTTGATGAAATCCGGTTTGGGATTGTATTTGGGTCATCTGGGGTCAAAAACAAGGTCACTAGGTCAAATAATAGAACAACCTTCTGTAGACAATAGAGGTCACAGTTTTCATCCAATCTTTATGAAATTTGGTCAGAATGTTTATCTTGATGAAATCTGGGTTGGGATTTTATTTGGGTCATCTGGGGTCAAAAACTAGGTCACTAGGTCAAATAATAGAAAAACCTTGTGTAGACATTAGAGATCACAGTTTTCATCCAACCTTTATGAAATTTGGTCAGAATTCTTGATGAAATCTGGGTGGGATTGTATTTGGGTCATCTGGGGTAAAAATCTAGGTCAAATAAATAGAAAACCCTTGTGTTGACAATAGAGGTCACAGTTTTCATCCAATATTTATGAACTGTGGTCAGAATGTTTATCTTGATGAAATCTGGATTGGGGTTGTATTTGGGTCATCTAGAGTCAGGAACTAGGTCACTAGGTCAAATCATAGAAAAACATTGTGTAGACAATAGAGGTCATAGTTTTCATCTGATCTTAATGAGTCAGGTGAGGGATTCAGGGCCATCATGGCCCTCTTGTTTTAGATGGGCTAAGGGCTGTCATTGACTTTTTTATGACTGGAAAACAAAATGCCAAGGAATCAAGATCCAGTAAACCAAATTTATCAATAGGATAGCTGTTATTAATGTCTTAAGCCAGTGTATAGAATTAATATCATTGTTAAGTCTTTACAAAATTGAACTCTTTATAATTGATCAAACAGCATCTATACCCATTAATTTATTGGGACCAAAACAATTGTTCTGTACTACAAAGAAGACGTGACATAACAAGTTAAAAAGAGAAGCAAAATCTTTAGACATCAAAGTTAATGTAATTAAAACCCAATCAGTGCCCGTGAATATTATGTGTACAATAAATATGCCAGCAAGCTGTTGTGTTTAGTCAAGCCGACATATGCATCCCAGACGAAAATGCCATCAAACTTATTTGCCACCCTTGATATTGCCTCTCTCAAACTTTTATGTATTTAAGTTAGGATTATCTGATGTCAGATACGCAAGTACTTACGAAAAAATGCAGTAGAAGAATTTTTTATTTTTGTGCTCAACGACTAACAAGTTATACTTATCATTAAGTACTCATCATGGTTACTTTTATTATACAAATGCAAATGGCTTTATCTTTATTCATTGATAAATTATAATTTATCCGCACTATGGGAAAACTGGGCTTAATACATGTGTGTGTAGTGTCTTTAAGATTAGAATGTACAGTCCGCAAAGGCTAATCGGGGACAACACTTTCGGCTTTAATGGATTATTTTTTTTAAAGGAACTCTAGTCTGAACATAAGTCCAGTCTAGGCGGTACTTTACAATGCATTAAGCCTGGTTTTCCAAGAGAGTGGCTCAAACCAGTTATCAAAATATCAAGTCATGAGAGAGAGGAATGACTCAATGTCTGGAGAGTAACTGGCCATGTGGACACTTAAACCCTTTGCATGCTGGGAAATTTGTTGTCTGCTAAAATGTCGTCTGCTGAATTTATAAAATTAGCATTTTCTTCGATTTTTTTCAAAGAATACTGTCAGAATAGCAAATAGTTTCGATCCTGATGAGAGGCCATGTTCTGTGGCGTCTCATCTGGATCCAAACTGTTTGCAAAGGCCTTCAAAATTCGTTTTTTTAACATGTTTTTATTCAGTATAAAAAGTCAATGAACTCTGCATTGTTGCTGAATATACAATGCACTTGAAAATAGGCTTTATGCTGATTGAAATTAAATCAAAAAAACAACTTAAGCATCAGTATCTGTTCTTTTTGAGCAAAAGTGGCATTTATTGTAAGTGAAGAAGATACATTTTCAAGAATAAACATCAGAAGTATAAATGTTTTTAGAATGTGAGCATTTTATCCAGTAATCTCAAAGTACCAGTTTTTGGATAGAAATCCAATAGCATTATTATTTAGAAGTTTGCAATCCCTTGTTCCGAAATAAAAATCATTAACAAATATGCGGAGTAATTTATTTAAACAAACAGAAAATGCATTCTGAAACCCTTAATAGGAGTCCTGCAATCATTTGTAATCAATAACTTATGTTTTAAAAAATCATTGGTTCATGCTACCAATTGTAAAATATTGCAACCAATCCCTGAATAATGTAAATATGCCATGACGTTGGAATAACATATATCCCGATCAGACTAGAATATTAAATATACCCATTGTCTGTTATAAAAAAATAGTAACATAGGTTACAACTCAAATTTCTCACTTTGTTTAAACTTATTATAATTTTTTATCAACTGGTAGGAGAGAAACATACATTTATGTTTGTTCTCCCTTTCTTCTGTTTGAATCACATTCTGAAGAAGTACATGTATTTGAACTTAAGTAAACTACTTTATAATTTTAACAAAGGAAATTAAAGCAAATTTTGTTGCAGAATTTTATTTTATTTTGTATACTGTCTTGCTATACCATTTGACCCTAACATATTGACTGATTATATTCATAAATGTAGCAATATTTGTATGTTTCTTATTGGCTTTTGTGGTCTTGTGCTTCATTTAAATAAAAAAGCCTGTGTGGTAAGAGTGGTACAATAGACTGATCCCGGAAAAGCACGAGTTTAGAAAAACCCACTAATCACCCCGGTACAAACATTGCTGGTCCGTTATATCAACCAATGATAGCTTCCTTTAGATAATAACGGTTGATACGGTGTGTGATTTTGAAAGGATTACAAATGGGTCATGTTTATTTGTACCAGCAGATTAGTGGGTTTTTCCAAAAAGTTGCTTTTTCCGGGATACATATATTGTGTAGTAAAACATAACACCCTAATGCCTGTGATGTTAATCAAGATTAAAGGTAGAGGTAAATATTACTCTAAGAGGGATTTGCAGGACTGTTATACACTTAGAAGCATGATGATGATCATACATTGTTTAACCCCTAAGAAATGATCTACGTTAATTGATGTGGGGGCGCTGCGTAAAACAACAATCAGGTCTTGTGTTCGCGGCATAATACAACTTAATAAGGTAAACATGTTGCCGCATAATACCAATACATGTAAATGAGACCAACCTGTTCACTGCATAAAACAACAATAAGGTCAATGTGTTTGCTGCATAATACAACTAAATCATGGCGATCCATCCCATGACAAAGAAATTAGTTTTTACAGTAATGTATGCAATTGATTTTGCGTTAATTTGCTGTTCTTGTTGATATCTGAGTTTTTCAAATGGCAGCGTTATATGTTCCCTTTGATATATTGCTCAAGAGCTAGAAGGTTACAACATTGCAGGGCATAGACCTCATTTTTGTAAGTTAATACATGTTAATTATCCAAAAACTACTTCATTACATTTCTACTGTATTTATTGTTTTTAACAACATACATCTGGAGCAGTTAGGCAAAACTTCTCTCATACAAAATTAATATAAACAATTGTTAGGTAATTGTATTAAAATGCGCAGACATGTTATGTTGTAGATAGTTGTATAACCTAAATGTTGCCTTGCTAGGCTTTTCTTGTAAGAATGAATGTAGCTGTCCCACTTGTGTTTTCTGATAATAATTCGCACTGTTTGTATTAACCCTAAGCTACCAATAAAAAGAACAATTTTTAGCAATTATCTGATATGACTGTAAAGTGGTTTACTCTTTATGGTGTTTAATTTGGTTGTAGTTGTATGCATGAACTAGGATGTACATGATTGTAATACTTAGCTATCTATTCTCCACAGTCAACATTTAAGCATGCCCTTCTGTTTACCAGATCTGCTTGACGCTCCTCACCAGTGGTTATTTCCGTTGATCACAATAATAATAGAGAGTGACAGCAAAATGTGTCTAGTACTAAAATTAATATATTTATGAGAAGACCAAAAATATTGTGTATGCCCCTGCATTGACAGATTTGGGAGGTACATATTGATTGACCCATCCTTCCATCTCTACATGGTGAACACATATCTTTCTTACTTGCATGGATTTTGTA